>NC_141033.1:18512500-18812500 GCF_052040795.2 Danio rerio
TTTGTTAACATACACAAGTAGTGACAGTTAAATCATAAGAAAATCACCAAGACTCACAAATAAACAATATTTTAATGCTGTCATTTAACAAAATGTATCAAATTATAAAAATATTACAAAGTAAAAACGACAAATACTGTAAACAGTGGTTAGGGTAAGGAAAGGTTCCGTTACCATGAATTAAATTGAACTGTTAATAAAACATGTTGTCTGGTTTCTAAATGTCATTTAATTCAGAAGGTTCCATGCTCTCTTATGAGAGCACCTCACTACATATGACACACTGATGCTTTAAGTCTTTTTTTGTCGTCAAAACATGTAAATCCATACTTTACATATTCGTGGTCGCACTTGCACATCGACATATTTGTTGATATAGTTAAATGAAATTTCACAAGTCAAACAGTAAGGTAATCGTGCATGCATTTCAAAATAAAAGTCCAGTACAAGCAAAATAAGTAAAAAAAATTTACTTGTTTTTTTGACCACACTCTTCGCGACCCACTGAAAATGTTCCCACGACCCACTTTTGGGTCGCGACTCACCAGTTGAGAAACACTGCTCAAAAGTCTTGTTCAGGCACATTCAGTGAGTTTTTTGGACCTTATTTCAGCTACATTTTTCTCTCCAAAACTTACTAACCATGCATAATAATTTTTTTCCTAAGAAACTAAATCATGTACATCAGTAATTCTCACGTATTATTGTAGCACAGTTTGTGCTGAATACAAAAAAATACATGTTCACCAGTACTTTGTAATAAGTAGCTAAAATAAGCACAAATGTCAGGGCATGCCAGAACATCTCAGGTCACCTCAGACCCCTGAGGGTTAATGATTTTCTGATTTTCTTTTAAAGATTTGTAGTTTATTGAATATATTTTATGTTTTTGGAATGTTTTGTTTGTGTCTTTGACACAATGAATAGTAGTCAGTGTAAAGTGTTTATAGCAGTGTAAACTTATTGTCCTCTCAAAATAACTACAAATACAGCCAATAATAGCTGAACCCCTGGCAACAAAAGTGAGTACACCCCTAAGTGAAAATGTCAAAATTGAGCACAATTAGTTTTTTTTGCTTTCCCTGTGTCATGTAACTCATAAGTGTGTAACGAACAAATGTTACATGCTTTAATTGTTGTTTTAGTTTCTTGTGATGCGAGAAGGACTGGTTGCAATATTACTACAGGCCACTAGGTTGCACTAGAGGGGAGTGAGAACTGGATATATTCCAGCTCACCATAGAGCAAGTGAGTCGTGTTTGGTAGAGGGAACCACATGGTGAACTGAGGCTACCGACCCACTCCGGTTCTGATTGTTTTGAGAACTTTATTGTTGCTGCTCAAATGTGAGTATTGAATACGTTTTGAGTTTGAAAGTATTTTCAATGGTTGGTTGTAATTTGCCCTATGTTTATTCCTTATGTAGACAGGGCCTGTTGTCCTAGAGATGTTCAGATGAGGTGTTTGTTGGTGCTTTCAATGGACTGCAATGATTTGGTTTCAACGTTCTTTATGCTTCTCATTGGCAAATGAACTATATGTGTACACGTGGAATGACGGTCAGTGACTCTTAAATTCCTCATACTACCGTTTTCCCAGTGTGAGGAAGTGGATCTTATTGCAGCGCACTCAAATCCATCTACGCAACATTCACCCAACCATCTATATCATTTACACAGACTGTTTACATTCAATGACTGCTTGGTTTTGGATATTGATTACTTTTGTTTGTGTGGACTAAACACTGTATACACATGTAGAGAAATTAAACAAGAAGGAAAAAGGGAAAAACAGGCTTGTGAAGTTTATTTTAATTTCAGTATGTGTGAAATAAAAATTCTGTGAACTCCCTCAGTGTAACATCTTGCATGCAAAGAGGTGGTGTTACAGATGGCGCCCAAACAGGGACATTCGTGAATTGTATTTTACGAAGTCCTTTGAATTATAAAGAGATATTTCACTGATACTGAAATTCTTCACAAGCAAATATTACAAATTTACAATGGAGGACAGAGCAGCTAGTGTGGATTATTCAGATGAAGCCTTTACTCATCTCAGAGATCCTGTAGCTAATCTTATAGATACTTTTAGTGAATTGTATCTAGATTCAGAAGAAGAAAAAGAAAGTAAAGATGAATCTCCACAGCAGGGACAGGAAGACATTAGTAAAATTGATGATTTTCCATCACCACCCCCACCCCTTGACTTTCATGATGATCAATTACAGTTTGAGAATGATGAACATGATCAGCGTATACATAGCATTGAAAAGCACTTGGCTGATCTTGAGCATAGAGTAAGCAGTTTTGTCACCGCTGAGACACTGAATGCAAATTTAAGAGCATGTGAAGATAGGATTAACTACTATGTACAGAGGGAGTTAGATCGTGTTCAGCAAAAATGCTATGCTAAAGTTGAGGATTTGAGTAGGAGTATTGTGGATTGCTTGAAGCGTAGAGACAAACAGCTAGAGCAACAATTTAAGGCTATCAAACCGATCATGTCCACTCCTATGCATTCCAGCATAGTTACTTCTCACAAAACATCTCAAACACCCTCTAGAATTGATGCAACTCAAGACACCACAAAGCAAGGCACTTACCTTTCTCCATCGTCCTTCCCAACCAGTATTAAACTTGAACTGCCTACTTTTGGAAATGCAGATTCAGAAGACCCCCTTGATTTCATTGAGCGGTTTGAAGAATATGATGAACTTCGACCTCTACATCATGAAGAGATGTTAGCAGCTTTATCTGTAAGTCTTAAAGGTACAGCTAAGAGTTGGTGGAAGGCTGAGAAGAGCAGTATTACAGATTGGTTGTCATTCAAAGAAAAATTCCTTTTTTCATTCTTGAATGAAGATCACAAGGAAGTGGCTGCTCAAAAATTGGCTGATTACAAACAAAAAGTCAATGAAAGTATAAGAGACTATGCTTTTAACTATAGAGCAATGTCACTGAAAATAAACCCTGCAATGTCTGAATCTGAATTGGTACAAGCAACATTGAGAAACTGTAATCCTAGATTGGCTTCATTATTAAGAGGAACAGTGAAAAGTATTGATGATCTGGTTCGTCTCGGTACACAAATAGAGAAAGATTGGTCAGAAAGTAGGAAAAGATGGAGTCAAGGAAAGGAAGAGGATCAAAAGAAGAAATCTTCAGCGGTGAAAGGACAACCAAATAGGCTCATGCTTATTGACCCTTGTTTGTGTGATAATGTACTACAGGCTCCTGTTATCTTGAATCACTCATACTTCAATGCTGTAATTGATACAGGAAGTACATTTTCTTTGCTGCAGAATAAGTTGTGGGAGAGATTGAAGAAAAAAGATGAGCAATTGACTAGAAGTGATCAAACGTTCATGCTCGCAAATGGACAGAGTCAGAAAACTCTAGGTAAAGTATTATGGGCATGTGAAATTTATGGAGTGAAGCATGAAGTCACCTTTCATGTGATGGATGATGACAGTTTGGCTGTTCCTGTTATATTAGGCTTGGATTTTCTCAAAAAGGCTAAGGTAACCATCGACTTTAATGTTTCACGTATCTACCTACCTGATGCTAACAGTAGTCACCCTGTATGTTTTAACAAAACAACTGAGCATGCTGCTGTGAAGTTTTATGCTGCACAGGAAGAAGTTGGAGTAAGCCACGATGAGAGGTTAAAACTGATTGACCAAGCCTTGGAAAATTCTCACACTACGACCAAGGTAAAGAGTCAATTAAAAGCTCTTATGTGTGATTGGCCATCAGTATGTACTAACAAACTGGGCCGTACAGACCTTATCAAGCATGTGATCAAGACCACTGATGACTTGCCTTTAAGAAAGAGACCATATAGAGTTTCTAAAGCCAAGAATGATTTTATTGAAGAACAGATACAGGAGTTGCTTCAACAAAAAATCATCAAACCTTCTACATCTCCTTGGGCTTCACCTGTGGTAGTGGTAGAGAAAAAGGATGGGGGATCTAGATTATGCATTGACTACCGAGGGCTTAATGCAAAAACTTTTCTAGATGCTTATCCTATGCCTCAAATCACAGATATACTGGACTCTCTTCAAGGAGCTAAGGTGTTCAGCACGTTGGACTTAAAGAGTGGATACTGGCAGTTAGAAATGGATCCTGCAAGTATAGAAAAAACAGCTTTTGTCACTTCTTCGGGGCTATATGAATTCTCGTCTCTTCCCTTTGGCCTTAAAAATGCAGCTGCGTCTTTCCAACGGCTGATGGAACAGGTACTGAGAGATCTTAAAAACAAATGTTGTATGGTTTATATCGATGACATTATTGTATACTCACCCGATGTCCAAACTCACCTGAATCATCTTGAACAAGTGTTTCACAGCCTACACAAAGCTGGTCTCACACTTAACCTAAAGAAATGTAAGTTCATTTGTGCTTCACTTGACTACTTGGGCCATACCATCTCAGCAGATGGAGTCAATGTGAATTCAGACAAAGTGGAGGCTATCAGAACATTTCCAATTCCCAAGACCTTAAAGGAATTACAAAGATTTTTAGGACTGGCAGCTTGGTACCATCGATTTATTCCTGATTTCTCCTCCAAAACAGCTCCCTTACACCTCTTGAAGAGGAAAGATGTAAAGTGGAATTGGTCTAATGAGTGTCAACGTGCCCTTGATGTTATCAAAGATGAGCTCACTAGAGCACCTGTGTTGTGTACACCTAACTTTGACCTTTCCTTCAAGGTACAGACTGACGCAAGTGATGTGGGTTTAGGGGCTGTGCTCACTCAAGAAGTGGAAGGACAAGAGAGAGTTATTGCCTATGCATCTCGGTTGCTCAGAGGGGCTGAGAAGTCCTATTCCGCCTCAGAGAAAGAGTGTCTGGCAGTAGTGTGGGCAGTAGAGAAGTGGCATCATTACCTTGAAGGTAGACCGTTTGAGGTAATCACTGATCATGCTTCCTTAGTCTGGCTTTTCCAACATCCTAAACCTTCATCTAGATTGGAAAGATGGACAATCAGACTACAAGGATACCATTTTACTGTAAGATACCGAAAAGGTCAGTGTAACATAGTGCCCGATGTGTTGTCCAGGAGAGAGGAAGTGAACTCACAGGCTGTATTACTGCATACACCAGCCAAAAAGAATTTTAGTACTGTCTCATGTGATCTGCCTTTGGACTTATCACAAATTGCTTGTGAACAGGAAAAGGATACCGAATGCCAAGAGATCATGGTTAAAGCCAAAAGCCAGAGAACCACAGATCTGAAGAGGACTCATTATATTTGCAAGAATGGAGTCTTATTCAGGAGCATTCCAGATTCAAAGGAAGGCCAAAGATTACAGGTTGTAATCCCTGAGAAATTGAGAGAGGTAACTTTGTCTTATGCGCATGACAGTCCTTTAAGCGGTCATTTGGGTAGGTTCAAAACTCTTATGCGACTGCTAGAATTTGCATATTGGCCATCCATACGTACTGATGTTTGGGAACATTGCAAAATTTGTGAGAAATGTCAGCGGTACAAACCTACAAACCTAAAACCTGCTGGTGACCTACAAAGTGTGCCCATAGTTGAACCTGGGTATATGCTGGGTATGGACATCATGGGGCCGTTTCCACGGAGCTCACGCCAAAATGAGTATCTACTAGTTATAGTGGACTATTTCACTAAGTGGGTAGAGGTTTTTCCAATGAGAACTGCCAAGTCTAACACTATTGTACGGATTCTCATAGAAGAAATATTCACTAGATGGGGAACCCCAGCCTTTATTGTATCCGACCGAGGTAGGCAGTTTACCTCCAACCTGTTGGATCAGTTATGTAAACAGTGGCAAATAACTCCAAAACTCACCACCGCCTATCATCCTCAATCAAATCTTACAGAAAGAGTCAATCGAAATTTGAAAACCATGATTGCCATGTTTGTTGAACAAAACCACCGTACCTGGGATCAGTGGATATACGAGTTCAGATTTGCTCTGAATACTGCTTGGCATGAAAGTACTGGTTATTCACCTGCTGAGATAGCACTTGGACGACAGTTGAAGGGACCCCTACAGAGGGCCTTGCACAATCCCCCAGATCCTAACCAACCAGCATATAATACCCTAGAACGCCAAAAAATTCTATATGATGTAGTCAGAGACAATGTAGAGAAGGCACAGAGTAAGCAGAGGAAGTATTACAATATGAAGAGAAGAACTCAGAATTTTGAGGAGGGAGATTTGGTATGGGTAAGAACTCACCCTCTCTCTAAAGCTGATGATGCATTCATGGCTAAAATTTCTCCTAAATGGAAAGGCCCAGCTAGGATTGTGAAAAAGCTAGGACCGGTAAATTACAAGGTCACTATGTTATCAGATGTTGCGCAAGTAGATACTTATCATACACAAAACTTAAAAATTTGGCATGGTGCAGATTTTTAAAAAAACACGGGGAGGGATGTATGTAACGAACAAATGTTACATGCTTTAATTGTTGTTTTAGTTTCTTGTGATGCGAGAAGGACTGGTTGCAATATTACTACAGGCCACTAGGTTGCACTAGAGGGGAGTGAGAACTGGATATATTCCAGCTCACCATAGAGCAAGTGAGTCGTGTTTGGTAGAGGGAACCACATGGTGAACTGAGGCTACCGACCCACTCCGGTTCTGATTGTTTTGAGAACTTTATTGTTGCTGCTCAAATGTGAGTATTGAATACGTTTTGAGTTTGAAAGTATTTTCAATGGTTGGTTGTAATTTGCCCTATGTTTATTCCTTATGTAGACAGGGCCTGTTGTCCTAGAGATGTTCAGATGAGGTGTTTGTTGGTGCTTTCAATGGACTGCAATGATTTGGTTTCAACGTTCTTTATGCTTCTCATTGGCAAATGAACTATATGTGTACACGTGGAATGACGGTCAGTGACTCTTAAATTCCTCATACTACCGTTTTCCCAGTGTGAGGAAGTGGATCTTATTGCAGCGCACTCAAATCCATCTACGCAACATTCACCCAACCATCTATATCATTTACACAGACTGTTTACATTCAATGACTGCTTGGTTTTGGATATTGATTACTTTTGTTTGTGTGGACTAAACACTGTATACACATGTAGAGAAATTAAACAAGAAGGAAAAAGGGAAAAACAGGCTTGTGAAGTTTATTTTAATTTCAGTATGTGTGAAATAAAAATTCTGTGAACTCCCTCAGTGTAACATCTTGCATGCAAAGAGGTGGTGTTACAAGTGTTACACTGTCTCGGGTATCCAATGATAGTAGGGGAGTTAAATTTGGTAGAAAAGCTCTTCCACTCTCTCAACCAAGCCACTGAAAGTTCAACACTGCACCTCATGGCAAACAACTCTCAGAAGACCTGAAAAACTAATTGTTGCCTTACATAAAGATGGCCTAGGCTATAAAACGATAGCCAACACTCTGAAACTGTGCTGCAACACAGTGGCCCAGACCATTCAGTGCTTTAAGAGGAGAGGTTCTTCCCAGAACAGGCCTCGCCATGGTCAGCCAAAGAAGCTGAGTGCACGCTCTCAGCGTTACATCCAAAGATTGTCTTGAAAAACAGACGGATGAGTGCTTCCAGCATTGCTGCAGAGATTGAAAATATATGAGGTCAGCCTGTCAGTGCTCAGATCGTACGCTGCACACTGCATCAAATTAGTCTGCATGATTGTGGTCCTAGAAGGAAACCTCTTCTAAAGACAATGCAAGAAAGCTTGCAAACAATTTGCTGCAGACATGCAAACTAAGGACAAGGATTACTGGAACCATGTCCTGTGGTCTCAGACCAAGATAAACCCATTTGGTTCAGATGGTGTCAAGTCTGTGTGGCAGCAACCAGGTGGGGAGTACAAAGACAAGTGTGTCTTGTCTACCATTAAACATGATGGTGGGAGTGTCATGTTCTGGGGCTGTATGAGTGCTGTTGACATTGGGGAGCTACATTACATTGAGGAAAACATGAATTCTAACATGTACTGTGACATACCGAAACAGTTCTCTCAGGAAACTGGACTGCAGAGCAGTGTTTCAGTATGATAATGACCCCAAAAAAACATCCAGAATGACCACTGGCTTGCTAAAGAGGCTGAGGGTAAAGGTAATGGACTGGCCAAGCATGTCTCCAGATATAAACCCCATAGAACACCTCTGGGGCATTCTTAAAAAGAAAGGTGTCAAATGTCCACCACCTCCATGATGTTGTGATGGAGGAGTGGAAGAGAATTTCAGTGGCAACCTGTGAAGCTCTGGTCAACTCCATGCCCAAAAGAATTAAAACCATTCTGGAAAATGATGGTAGCCACACAAAATATTGACATTTCACATTTTCACTTAGGGGTGTACTCACTTTTGTTGCCAGGGGTTCAGCTATTATTGGCTGTATTTGTAGTTATTTTGAGAGGACAATAAATTTAAACTGCTATACACACTTTACACTGACTACTTTTCATTGTGTCAAAGAGTCATTTCTGCAGTGTTGTCCTATGAAAAGTTATAAATAAATATTTGCAGAAGTAGGAGGGGTGTACTCACTTTTGTGACATACTGTATATATATATATATATATACATACTATTATTATAATATATATATATATATATATATATATATATATATATATATATATATATATATATATATATATATATATATATATATATATATATATATATATATGTATGTATATATATGTCCATGGATGAAATGCTTAACTATTAATAGATTTTCAATAATGTCAGTACTAATTATATTCAGTGTCTTTTTTGTGTTTTTCTGTCTCGTACAGATTGAGTCGGCGGACGCTTGCTTGATTCTTGCAAACAAATACTGTGCAGACCCCGATGCTGAGGATGCCTCAAATATCATGAGGTCAGTTCAGTGAAAGGTTATGGTTCGCCTTCAACCCCAGACACATTTGAGAACGTCCTCTTATGAGGTTTCTGTGTAGTATCACAAATTCACCAGAGACGTCCTCCTGTAACAGATGTATTGAAAGCTGATGCCTTTCACCCTCATGTGCTGTTAAAGGAAGGTGTGAATGGGATACTCAAAGTCTCAGGTCAGATTCACACATTATACCTGGACACAGATGAAAAGAGGAATTTCCTTTGGGACGCAGTCAACTATTGCTTTGCAGGAGTGTGAAAGGGAGTGAAAACATATTTCACTTCCTTCTTTCTTACTTGAGGTGCTCTTTAGTAAGAAGTAATGCACATAATCGCACCCATGTCTGGCCTCTGGAAAGTGAAATATTCATTTAGGCATGTCTCAGATGTGCTTCTTTGAATTAATGTGTTATAGAGCAGCTTAATATGGAAATAAATTCTTCACTTTTTCTTGCGAGACTGAAGAGAAAGCCAGGCTGGATTTCACAAGTTACACTGTCCCACTACATATCACAAGGTCTTCAATGGAAATGAAAATTATTATTTTTTTTTATTGGTTCAACAGATGCTTGCTTATTTTCACTTAAATGTGACTTATGATGGCAAATACTGGGGCAGTCCTTGTGGGGTTCAAGGTACTGTCAGTACATTTTTGTTTTCTGTGAGGAATTGTCCTGCAGAACTGAACAGATTTTTCTGGAATATTTAATGTCTAGATTTCAGCTTGTATAAGTGTACATAACTGTGTACAAAACTGCTGTTCATATTCTCCTGTTCTGGTTAAAGGGACAGTAGGATAAGTATTGATTAATTTGAAAAAATATATTTGCATTTTTTAGCATGCATGCATTAAAATTTAGGCATGCATTGAATTTGGCCAAAAATTGAATTCTGAAATTCTGAATTACTTGTATTATTTAATAAAATTTAAATAATTTTTTCAAAGGTTCAGTTTTAATCCAAAATTTTCATTTCTGTGCATTCAATTATATAATTTAATTTAATTATATAATTAAAATTAGCATATTATGGATTGAATTTTGCATGTTCTCCCAGTGTTCGCGTGGGTTTCCTCCAGTTGATCTGGTTTCTCCACAAATCCAAAAATATGCCATATAGGTGAATTGGACAAGCTGAATTGTCCGTAGTGTATGTGTGTGAATGAGTGTGTATGGATGTTTCCCAGTGATGGGTTGCAGCTAAAAGGCATAGAACATGTGCTGGATTATTTGGTGGTTCATTCCATTGTGGCAATGCCAGATTATGCTGTGGCAACGCCAGATTTTCTATTTTGGCTCTCGGCGAAGGCGGTCGCACTTTTTCCCTCTCCGTCCCATATCTCTCCTTGCAAGCTCCTCTTGTCTTCATCCTATTCTATCTCTGAGGCTCTCGGTGTCCTGCTATCCAAACGAATAAGGAATTATGGATTTGATCAACTGGTCTCTGAATGCGATTAAAACCATCTTCTCGACGAGAAGTTTGGGCTCGGGAGAGCTCACTTGTCCTGCGGGGACATTTGCAGCTGGATACGTGATGAACAGGTGGGAGAAATGGCGAGTCCTGTGCCTGGCTGCTCTGTCTCTGGAGGATATTGAAGATATTTACCTATTCGGAACTTTGATAACAGGGTTTCTGCTGATGGGCTTATGTGGGGCCCTGGGGTATCGACTACTGATGAAAGCGGTCAGTGCTGCTCAAAACCACACCAGGCTGAAACGCATATGGGTATGGTCGCAAATGCTCAGACTATGGTCCTAGACCACAAATTGGAAAACATCTGGGTGAAATTAGCGACTTTGCAACAAGATTTGGCCAGATCTGGAGACGAATGATAGACAATAAATATCTGTGAGATTGGCAGATATTGACCTAAAGTTGAAGTATCTTTCTACTTTTTCGGCTTCCCTGTGTTTTCTTTTCTCCTGCCAGACGGGCTCGGCTGGAGAAAAACAACTTCTCCTGGATAGCAAGATAAGGAGACGCTCTGAAATTTCTGCTCCCTTACAAGGACACCTGTTGGACTCTACAGGCTTACACACACACACACACACACACACACACACACACACACACACACACACACACACACACACACGCACACATACACAGCTATAGATAAACAATCACTACCGATCCCCTCATCCAAACGCCTTCATGTGCTTTTACCCTCTGGAGGGGGTAGGCAGGTCTGCCACCAGCGCCTCCATGGCTGCAGGAGCAGATGGCTGCCCGACCACATCGGACTATTTCCACACCCCCTGTTCCCATCTCCTGTGGCAATGTTGTGTCTTGTCTGTGTGTGTGTGTGTGTTTTTTTTTTTGTGTTAGATTGCCGGGACTGTTTTTCTCCCTGGTCTCACATTGCTCTAATTCAAGAGCAAGGTGAGAGTTTTTTTTTTGCCTGCCTCTCCTGATGTATCTTACTTCCTTTTTCTAAATGCTACCTCCTGTGACCTGAAAATTGTGATGTTTGTGAAGGGTGAAAGTGTATGTGAAAAATAAAGGCCTAATTCGATTTGATTTGATTAATAAGGGGATTAAGCCGAAAAGAAAATTATTGAATGAATGGATTGAATTAGGGTGGCATGGTGGCTCAGTGGTTAGCATGCCTCACAGCAAGAAGGTCACTGGTTCAAGTTCCAGCTGGGCCAGTTGGCATTTCTATGTGGAGTTTGCGTGTTCTCCTCATGTTTGCGTGGGTTTCTTCCGAATTTCCTCCACAGTCAAAAAACATGCAGTATAACTGGTTTGCGGCTGGACGGGTATGCGTTGTGTAAAACATATGCTGGATTAGTTGGCGGTTCATTCTGCTGTGGTGACCTCTGAAATAGAGGCTAAGCCGAAGGAAAATGAATGAATGGATTTTTTTTGATTGATTGATCAATTAATGATTAATTGATTGTGGTAAACTAGAAAATGATTTTTAAGAAAATTCATGTTATTGCAGACCAATCAAAATACTTTCTCAAGCTCTGCTTTACTCCCAATACTCCCCGTCACCACATATTCTATTTCATGCTATTTTAAATTACCCATACTTTAATAGCTTTTCTCCTTTTTACAGAGTGATATCTATCAAGAACTACCATCCAAAGATCAGAATAATAACACAAATGTTGCAGTACCACAACAAGGTAGGAGGTGTTTTTTGTTTTCAACAATAAAATTAAAACTCACAATAAAACACATGAATGTTATAAATAAAATACTTTTCAGAAAATTGTCCACATGAATTAAAAATCAAAATAAGTCTACGTGATTTTCTTTCCCTCAGTGTTATCCCCTATTATAGCAACATGAACACAGCTTTGTATTCATCAGAGAGTGCTGGAGACAGAAGATGGATGTTAATGACTTGATGGATGTTTCTTGTTCATGGGACAGTTCGCTCGAGAGCGATTGAATGTCAACTGTAGATGACTGTTTTAGAGGACTGTCAGAGAACACGCTGTGTTAGCAGTGAGATATGAAATAGTGACATGCTACTGTTATGAGACTTGCGTTATCAGTTTGACAGATTTATAAAATCTAACAAGATAGGAGAGACCAGGGATTGTCGCAACACATTTTGTTTTGACAGCGTATGTGTTTTATACAATATAATATGAAATAAGTTAATGTTCATCTGCTACAAATTAGTTTGGAAATCTTTCCCACTAAACTGATTCTGTTGATTTATTTATTTATTTTCTGGTGTTTCATTACTACACTTGTTAGACATCCCAGCAGGGGACATTGCTGACTTCTCTTTGTCTCGTCCCGTGTGTCCCCAGGCCCATCTGCTAAACATTCCCAGCTGGAACTGGAAGGAGGGAGATGATGCGATTTGCCTGGCCGAGTTGAAGGCAGGCTTCATAGCCCAGAGCTGCCTGGCACAGGGCCTGTCCACCATGCTCGCCAACCTCTTCTCCATGAGGTCATACATCAAGGTACCGTCAGCCCGTCTTGGGCTTTGATAAAAACCCATAGAATAGAATCAGCCTCCATCCCCACTTCAGCTCAATCACCAGGGCCATTATGGTATTGAGTAAATCATCTTCTGAGCCCGGCGGTCTCATTTGGGACCTACTCGGGAAGGCAACACAGCAATGCCTCTGCCATTATGAGGTAATTTATATGAGTTGATGGCGTGGTGGAAGTGAGGATGTAAATTAGTGGTTTTTCCTCTTGCAGAATTTACTGTCCTCCTGCGTGCCGATTGAGCAGGAAAATGCGAACCATGTGCCTGTTTCATAGTCAATGAACAGCACCCCAAAGCCATCTTTATTTATCGTCCAACTGAACCAGACTGCTCAGAGTCATACAGATCGCTCCGTTTAAGAAAACACTAAATAAAAACGCTCTAAAGGCTGAATGGTTGCAGTGGGGTGCTGGGTTATTATCAGGTGGTTCAGATTTGGATGGAGTCCTTTGGAAAAAAACTCAGAGATCAAGAGAGAGAATGAGTGAGCGATCGGACTGAAGAATTTCACAGAGATTGTAAAACTTATTCTGAAATCCGCAAGGGGCTATATTTTACTCTCTTTGATTTTTTTTATTTAAGACTATTCAGGCTATCAGGATGGAGAGCAACATTCTCCTGTCATAAAGAAATGAGGAATGACTTTATAATGACTGTTTAAAATGTGGCATGTGCGGAAACATCTGCAGGGCACATCACTCTTCTCATAAAAACACTGAGGCGAGACAGCTCAGACCACCCATGCCAGAGTGCAGCATACAAACACATTTCTGGCTATACTTGCAAACGATACCAGTACCACCAAAAGCAATTTCTTTGACTTTCAAATAGAGCATCTAAACTGTTAGTCTTTTGATTTTTTACATTTTAGATGCCCTATTTGACAGTCAAAGAAAGAGAGAAGCAACATAATAAAATGTATAAACATGCTAAAAAATTATAGCTGGGTAAAACTGTTATGATTTTAATCTTCTGTTTACCAAAACAACAGAAATTTAGTAAACTCCCAAGTTGATTCCTACTGTGTTTGTTTTAATTAAGATGTTCTTTTCTGAAGATGTCATCCTCTTTGAAATTGTTCCACTTTAAACAAAATTAATCTAAAGATAAACGACAGGTTCATGACGTATGGTCACCAGTGCCAGTGAAATTAAAGTCTGATGTGAAAGTATTTCTTATTCAGTGGCAGTAACTGTAAAGATGAGGTTGACAAAACCATTGTTGTGTGTGATGTGAGTTGTGAATGTGCAATACGACTTAAAGCAATAATCATTGACTCTCTCCAATCTAAATGTGGTGTGACTGATGCCCTGCTGTATTTCTGACAAGCACTGTTGACATAAAGAAATGACAAATGATTATCAGTTTCTTAAAGGGAAAGTTTTCTAAAATCTGAAATTTTTAAATCTTAAGTTATTGCAATTTTTTCTTTCCTCTGTTGAAGCAAAAATCATGGAAAGGTTGAAAATCAGTGGTCACTTTTTTTCCTGCTACTGGTTTTTAACATTCTTAAAAATATCTTCAACAGTTTAACAGAAAATAAATAAATAATGGCTTGTAATCACTTGAGGGTGAATAATTGGTGAATACAGTTCCACTTTTGAGTGAACCATCTCTTTAACAATCCTTATTTACATTCTCTGTTTTAATTACCTAGGCGCAAAGACTAAAATGCATGGCGCAAAAGCGTTAAGAGTTTGTCCCAACCCACTTTTGCTATTTTAAGGAAAAGAAAAAAGGTTTGCTCTGTGGCACATGGTCTAACAGGGTTGAGCTTATTCTCTTAATGAGTTTTTTGTTGGGATTTGAGAATAAATCAATCAAAGTCTCATGTCTTATTTCCTTTTAAAGTAAGTTGCATCGCGCCATGGTGCATTTACTATTTACTATTTTTATTTAGTGGAAAAACTGAATGCTTCACTAGCGAGAAAACAGTTAAACAGACCATCTGCAGTGCACAAAGAGTTGTTTCAAAACAATTTCTAAATTCAGTTCTAATTTCCAACAAAAAATAAATAAACAATAGTGACAAATTGTGATCAAGTTATTTCCAAACACATGTCCTTTGCCCCATATGGTCCAAAACCTGACAGGTGGACAAATCTAAGCTTGTTTTTATTAAAACAAATATAAATATGTATATAATATATACTACTACTAATAATAATAACATTATACAAAAGCAAGTTGTCATGAATTAACTGAAAAAAGCCCCCTAAGGTGAAGGCATGGGGCAGTGGTTTTTATATTTATGTAGAAAGTTATAATTTTTTGTAATATTTAATTTTTCATCACTTGTCAAAATATTTGCATATTGCTGTACATCCTGTGTGTATTAAGCAATGTGTACGTGTTTAAGGCGCCCAACTAGCGTGCTCTGTATGGACTTTAGATCTGCTTTCAGCTGCTCTATTGCACAGTCTCTTTTAGTTCCTCAAAATAGCAACGCACCAACAGAGACTGGCACACCTCCAGAAAGTCCAGAAAGTGGTGCAAATGGATTTGCTAATTAAACAGCATGGCACAAAACAGGAAATCTCGGGTGGCGCTGGTCTGAAAATAGCAATACAACGTGGCAAACATGTCTTGCGCCTTATTGCGCCGGGTGTATGATAGTGCCCAATGTGTTTTTGTGACAACATATATTTAAAAACGAGTTTAAACTGGAAGTTTTCTGAAAATGCTAAGTGCCCATGTAAACAACAGACATTTAAACAATGAGTACATTTACATACTCCGATTTTAATGCGATCTAGACAATATTCTGATTAAAAGTTCCATGTAAATTTTTGATTATCATAATCTGACTAAAGTCATAATTGAACTAAACACAAAGAATTAAGACACGTGGAGTATTCCTGTTCATGTGGAGTTTTCCTATTTTAGACACATTTTTAAAATGCAGTGTAGACATGGAAACACCTTAATCAAATTATTACTGTTATGTAGTGCTTTTCCCTTAATTTTGCAACAGAATGCACACGTCAGTTGTCAGGCGTTTAATAACAAATGAGAAAAGGTTCAAGCAAGAGAAAATACATTTTGCTGTAAGTGTGAAATGATGATGAATGATGCTGAAAAATCTGGAAAAAGTGGACATTATGAAGTAGCAGAGTTGGCCTGTTGCTTGAGACTTTGTATCCACCATTGTCTGTTTGCAAGCATAGTATGAGAAATGAACTGCAGATGAACTTAGTTAAAAATAGTTAAAAATAA
Source organism: Danio rerio (assembly GCF_052040795.2). Classification (NCBI taxonomy): domain Eukaryota; kingdom Metazoa; phylum Chordata; class Actinopteri; order Cypriniformes; family Danionidae; genus Danio; species Danio rerio. Next base: position 18,528,537 of record NC_141033.1, read on the forward strand.
AATGTTATTATAGTTAAAAATAAAATGCCCAAAATCACATAAGGTACCATGATGAACATTAACTGTTGTGTGAAATGCCTGATAAAACTAGCATTGAAAAGTGACTTAATTACGTTAATCAAACTATGTACTGTAACATGTAAAAAAAAGGAACATTTAAGGAACATTCAAAAAGCAACTCATGTGAATTCAGATCAAGGCAAACAATTAGATTAATAATGTCCATGTAAATGTAGTCAATGAGTATATTTACATGGACACCAATAATCCTATTTTAATGAGATTAAGACAATACTCTGATTAAGAGTATGTAAATGTAAATAGCGATTTTTAATTACCTTAATCTGAGACATAATCAAAGTAAATATAAATGGAATAAAGGCGTGGAGTATGTCGATTTAAATCACAATATTGCATTGCAGTACAGACATGTAAACACTGCAATCAAACCATTACCATCATGTAGAACTTTTCACCGCTTTTGGTGACAGGATATTCCATACACACATGGCTATTTGACAGTATTCTCTGCATCTAACGAGACAGTAAAGGACCATAGACACACAAATTGTGAAACGCAGAGATTTTTTTGTATCAGTTTTCATTAAAACAACTCTCTCCGACCAGTCATTACTTCATACAAACATACATCAAGTACCTCAGTTTGTCATGGTGGCATGAATGAAATGAAAGGAACTTTCGAACTGCAGTTAAAGTCCAAAAATTAAAAATGAAGCACCCAAAATTACAGGAAACTCCAGAGGAAAATTGGGTAGCATGGTGGTGCAATGACATTATAGCACATAATTCGATTAACATGTAAAACAGGAACGTAAACAAAGTCACTGTGGGCTCTTATTTTGACGTCCATGCGCAAAATGAAAAGCGCAGGACGCAATGCATTCAGGGCATGTCAAAATCCATATGTGCTAATAAGAGGATGGGAAAATCCGCTTTGCGCCATGGCGCATGGTCTAAAAGGGTTGAGTTTATCTTCTTAATGAGTTATAGGTGTGTTTTGACAATAAACCAATCCAAATCTCATTTCCAATTCCCTTTAAGAGCCAGCTGCATCGCGCCATAAGCGCATTTGCTATTTACATGAGGTAAAGTAAGTTCACTTTCGCTTTTACTTTCATGGACAGGGAAACCTTTACGCACAGACATCAATTAGCTTATAAATAATTAATTTAGTTTGTTAAGCGCAAAGATTTGTTTTAAAACTATTTCTTAATTCAGTTTTAACTTTCAGCAAACAAATAAATGAACAATAATAACGAAGTGTGGTCAAAATACTATTATTTCCAAATACACCTGCCACGAGTTATTTCCAAATACACCTGCCATGCCACATATGGTCTAAAACCTGACAGGTGGACAAATCTAAGCTTGTTTTTAATAAAACAAATATAAATATCGATATAATAAATAATACTGCTAATAATAATAACATTATACAAAAGCAAATTGAATGAACTGAAAAAGCCTCCTGAGATGAAGGATTCAAGGCAGTGGTTTTTAAATTCATGTAGGCTAGAAAATAATATATTTTTTAAATATTTTAATTCATTATATTTATATCCTATATATATATATATATATATATATATATATATATATATATATATATATATATATATATATATATATATGCTTATTATATCCTATATATATCCTTAATATTTTAATTCCTTTTCATTTGTAAAGATATTTGCGTATTGCTCTACATCTTGTGTGTATTAAGCAGTGTGTAAGCGAGGCGCACTCTGCGTCGGAATTTAGACTGGGTTTGTTCTGGTCTAAAGAACAGGCTATTACAGTTTCTCAAAATAGAAACACGCCAAAACACGCCTACTTTTTTAGACCAGAACGCCTATTGGTGCACATATGAGCGCAAATGCATTTGCTGTTTAAAAAGCATGGCGCAACACCTCAAAAGGACCCTTGCGCTGAGCTGAAAGTAGCAAAAAACAATTGCGTCACGCCTTGCGCCACATTGCACCGGGTGTATGATAGGGCCCTGTGAGTCATTGAAAATGATTACGTCATAAGCATAATATGTGTTTAGGGAGATTAACAGCAAGCATACACAAGCACAAGCACTGTGGTGTGGCACAAGGTAGCGTTGTTGTTGCCAACGTTTCATTCGCAAAGTCTGGATTTACTTCACGTTACAGCCAACTGCGGATCTCCAATCTGCACACTGTCACTTCTTTACAGGTACTGTTTTCTGACAAGGTGACAGTGCCAAATACTGGCCTGGCATATATAATACAGCATTTTAATGCATTAGTAAAAGTGAAAGTTTCGTTGAAAATGCTCGGTCTGTTTTTGGCTACATCATTGCCATGTACACGTAGCAAAAGTCAATTTCTATCAGCAGTTTCAAATAAGGCACATTGAGACTCCAAATAGAAAGACAAGTGCAGTGTGTGGGAGCGTATAAGGCCCAGTCTGTCTGCTGAAGGAGAAGGGTTAGAAAGGGCCAGCTGAGTAGACGGCAGCATGACTGATTTGAGTGGGCATTCAGGAAGCGGAGCAGAAGGGTGTTAGCAAGAGGTGTTAATGAGCCCCGCACCCAAGAGACGCTCACGTTCACACAGCCACAAACACATTTGCATTATGTCTCTTGTCCTAAATATAAACCTCCAAATTGTTGTGCCAATTGCCAAGAATAAAACCCCCAAGAACCTTTTTATGCAATCTCCTCAAGTTTAACAAGAAAGCAGTAAGCAAAGGGGACTCAGAGCAGGCTCTCCTTGGGACAGGAGGAAATAATTGTGCAAAAGAACTTGTAACACTTACATCAGTTCTGACAGGCAGGGCGCAAATGTGCTAGGTAATTTAGAGAGTCGATGGTAAATTTCTGCCATCTCTTTTGGACCAAATGACAAAACTCCACCCATTAGTGACGCCCTAAAAGATGCCTGCCCAGAATGCAGGTACTCTTAGACTGGCAGAGGGAAAAAAAAGCCGGGTCGGGCTTTGAAAGAGTCTCTCTTGACTGTCTGTCAGACAGAGGTTGGCTGGGCGAGATGGTTGACTAATGGCCTAGTGTTTGCCTAATAGCCCCGCTGCTTATCACAGCCCCAACCGCCCCACATCCTGAGACACACGTAATGAGAGCATGATGAAGAGACCAGCTGTGAGCCCAGACATCAGAATATACCTGGTCTTTAATTTCAAAGTCTGACAAAGGTTGAAATGTCACAAGTGTGGATGAATGATACTGGCAAAGAAAAGAGAACTATCAGGTCTCAGTGTATTTATTTGCTTGCATAGTGGAATACACAGAAAGTTTAGTACATATACAAAAGAACCCTATACTCACTGGCCACTTTTTTAGGTACACCTTACTAGTTCCGGATTGGACCCCCTTTTGCCATCAGAACTGCCTTAATCCTTCTTGGCATAGATTCAACAAGGGACTGGAAATATTCCTCAGAGATTTTGGTCCATATTGACATGATAACATCATGCAGTTGCTGCAGATGTGTCAGATGCACATCCATGATACAGATCTCCTGTTCCACCACATTCCAAAGGTGCTCCATTGGATTTAGATCTGGTAATTGTGAAGGCCATTTGAGTACAGTGAAGTCTTTGTCATGTTCAAGAAACAAGTCTGAGCCGATTCACACTTGAAGACATGGTGTTATTCTGTTAGAAGTAGCCATCAGAAGATGGATACACTGTGGTCATAAAGGGATGGACATGGTCAGCAACAATTCTCAGGTAGGCTGTGGCGTTGACACAATGCTCAATTGGTACTAATGGACCCAAAGTGTACCAAGAAAATATGCCCCACACGATTAGACCTCTACCACCAACTTTTGATACAAGGCAGGATAAATCCATACTTTTGTGTTGTTAACGCCAAATTCTGACCCTTCAATCCGAAAGTCGCAGCGGGAATCAAGACTTTCAGACCAGGCAATTATTTTCCAATCTTCTATTGTGCAATTTTGTTGAGCCAGTGTGAATTGTAGCCTCAATTTCATGTTCTTAGCTTACAGGAGTGGTACCTGGTGTGGTATTCTGCTGCTGTAGCCTATCTGCCTCAATGTTTGATGTGTTGTGCGTTCAGAGACGCTCTTCTGCATACCTCGGCTGTAACAAGATGTTATTTGAGTTACTGTTGCTGTCTATCAGCACAAACCAGTCTGGCCATTCTCCTCTGACCTCTAGCATCAGTAAGGCATTTGCGCCCACAAAACTGCCTTTCACTGAACATTTTCTCTTTTTTGGACCATACTCTGTAAACCCTAGAGATGGTCGTGCATGAAAATGCCAGTAGATCAGCAGTTTCTTGTTTGTTTGCTTGGTTGCTTGGTTGGTTGGTTGGTTGGTTGCTCTCAACATCTTTGCCCCCAAAAGCAAAATTATTGTAGCGAGAGATTCTGTTTTTTTTTTTTTTTTTTTAGGTGAGCTTTCCTTTTTATGTTGCATCTAATTGTCACAAACCATGTTTTCTATAGCTTATTTTCCACTTAAAAACCCGTTTTGATGATCAGTCCTTTCACACTACGTTACATATGTGTGCCTGAACCCAACTGTTTTGAACTTTCAGATTGAAGAAGACACATGGCAGAAGTATTATCTGGAAGGAGTAGCCAATGAAATGTACACTGAGTACCTGTCTAGTGCCTTTGTCGGCCTTTCATTTCCTACAGTTTGTGAGTAAGTATGCTTCCGGTCTAAAGCATGAGAGCTTAATCTATATACAAACTAGGAGTGTAGTGATATTCAAACCAAACTAGAAAAAACATGGTACAACCCCTACAGTATAAACCACGGTACTTTTAAAGTCAGTCGAGGTACGGGGGGTACCTCGACTGACTTTAAAAGTACCGTGGTTTATATATTTTGTTCATATTTAACTGCAGAATAAGACCCCTATGTACAATAGAGCAGCAAGGAGAAGTGGCACATGTTTGATGAGAAACCAAAAATGCAAACTCTTCACTTAAACGGCAGCTCATTAGCCATAGTAACAAGTGGTTCTCATTTATTGTAGAAGTGACTCTTAAAGAGTGCTCACTTTCACCCATGCTGCTATCAAATACAGTCTTATGCAGAAATGCCATCTTGGCCAGTATTAGCTTGAACATTTAGCTTGACTATTACACTAAATTGTTGGTGCCGCACCACAACTCGTGCTCCCTCTGCAAACGAAACCAAAATGAACCGTACCATGGCTCCAATACCATGAACCAAACCGTGGCATTGGTGTATTGTTACACCCCTAATATAAAAACATAGTGGAAAGCAGCGTTGGGGGTACATGTAATGTGAGTTATGTGATAATATTACTTTTCTAAGTAACGAACAAAGTAACGCAATACTTAAAAAAATTTAGTTGAAATATTTGAGTTACTTTTTAAAAAAAAAATTTGCTTTTAAAAAGTAAATTGCTAAAATAAAACTGAGATGAGAGAATAGATTTATTATTTTGAACACATGTATGAACACAATACAAAATTTTGTACTTTACTAACAAGACAAAAAAAAAATTACCACACTTTGAAAGGTGGCAACCACAAAACTAAAAACACTCACTCAAACTCTTCTTAATCTTAAAACTAATGGGGTTAAACTCTAACAAGTTTTCTATTAAATTTAAACACCTAAGATTGCTTTTATTTTCAAAATATTCTAGTCCTACTTTAGTCCCATGCAACTACACATTTATTATGACATATCAGTTATTAAAACTTACTTAATATTACTAAGTTTTCAAAAATTAGAACATATTTAAATATTACAAGTAAATTAATATTTATCATTAAAAATAACTAAGTAATGCAACTAGTTACTTTTACTAGAGTAACTTTATAATGCATTCATTTCAGAAGTAACTTTCCCCAACACTTGTGGTAAGTATTGTACCATAAAGATCTTGCTTTTTTATATACTGCCAGATGTACTGCACATCCAGATGTACATTTTCATTAACAAAGCCATTTGTTTGACATCAGTCAAACGTGAATGTGAAATTGCTGCACGACATAAACACAGCCAATTGAAAGTAATTAGATTTTTATCCACTATTATGTCAAGCTGGGTCTCAAAGCCTTGTTTTGATGGCAATATATTAACATGAAATAGTTTTAAAGGTTATCACCATGTGAATCTAGCTAGCTAAATGTTTTTCTTCTGTACACTTAATATATTTTTGCTTTTTTCAGGCTGTGCTACGTGAAGCTCAAGTTGCTGTTGATCGCTATTGAGTACAAGTCAGAGCAAAGGGAAAGCAGGTTTGTTCTCTGTTGGTCTTGGCCATTTACAATACACCAACCAAAGAGGGACAAAGCATTTGTGTCCCTCATTGGTTCTACATACCCTCTACATTATAGTTCTATTAGCTAGACAGAAATTTAGGCAGAGTTTTCAGCAAGCAATTAAATTTGGTTTCAAACTGAAATCGCTTTTATTGAGACAGCAGCATTTTACGTTCCATAAGTAGAGGAAGTTCGCCTCAACTTGACTCTCACAGCATCACAGTTGCCGATCACTGTAAGAGTCACCGCAAAGCCAAAGGGCCATGACATCTGCTCAGACTCACTGTGCTGTATTGATGAGGGTTTACTCTCAGAGTAAAAAGCCTTCTATCAATAGCACTCCTGTGGCATTCTGTTAAGTGACCCATTGGAACTAATAACATGAAGTACTCTGTCTCAGTAACTTCGACTTTGCCAAATCCCACCACCCCTTCCCACATCCACAACCTGTGTTCCAATGTATCTGTACACTGTAACTCTGACTAATGCATTTTATGTATATGGTACATACTAATGAGTGTTTTCTAGAACACAAGATGGCCTGAAAAAACACACACACACAGACAGACAAACACAGCACAAGTATCAGCCAAAACATTTCTTTTTTTCTTTCCTTAAATAGGAGTGGGTGGTATGAATATATATATATATATATATATATATATATATATATATATATGTTGGGACACTAGAAATGTGTCTGTAAACATTGTGTTTTATCATGAATTTTGGCTACGACCACTTCACGTTACATAGAACTCCATGTAAGACTGTGACAAAGTGTGGAATGCCAACGTCTTATTTGCCTTATTATTTTTAAAAAGATATTCATAGGGCATAATGCAATTTTAAAGTTTCTGCATTTCAAGCAAATTACTGTTGAATTTAGCTGTTGTGCCCTCTCTTGTATGTGGCTGACTATTTTTGTTAAAATTTTTCATAATTTTTTAAAAATACATATTTTATAATAAAGTGTAATTTTAAATAACTATGGCCAGTAATTCGAAACCCTTGGAGCCTCAAAGCCACAATGATGTGACACGAGTCACGTGACATAACCCACTGAGTAATGTTTGCATCTTTCATGCAACATCCTCATCCATACTGAGGATGTCGCATGGGTTGAAACGAGAAAAAGAGATGGAAGAGAAAGCAGGCAGCAAAATATTGAACATATGTTCAATGTATTTATTATATGTTCTTTTGTCCTGTCTCTGTAATTCTATTGCACTGTAGATGTTTTGTCACAAAAACAAATTCTTCGTATGTGTGAACATACCTGGCAATAAAGCTCTCTCTTAAAAAATAAAATAAATAAAAGACTGCGAAACTGCATAAGGCTAACGTTACTTGCTTCCAAACAGATGAGAATCTGTCACTACCATGAAGTTCTAGACTAAATGGCTGAGTTAGCCAGGACGTCCTGTTTCTTGGGCATTATTGATTTGTCCCGTGACCTCCCATTCCCTATTTTTGCCATACTTTTTTAGAAATATCTGTCCGATGAAGGCTTTACTATCAAGTGGAGTCCTCAGCTGTCACTTCACAACAAAAGGCGCTAGAATAAGTTATCTTTCACAACTGTATTGTTTAAAATAGAGAAAACATTCTACAAGTAACTTTAATTCTAAATATTGAGCCTTGTAGTTCATGCAACAAAAAATGACCATTAAAAAGCTGTGAAGCACCAAAAGCGGACCATATTAAATAAATTTGAATAGTAATTTGGGTATTGTTGTTATTTTCAAATGTACTTTTTTTTTTTACAAGAAAGGCTAGAAAATTGTGAAGCTCCACATTATTATTATTATTATTATTATTATTATTATTATTATTATGTTTTATAATTTTTTTTTATTCAAGTGTCCAAATTCTGACTAAGGAAAATTTAATGTGTGGCCAGTTTGTTATTTACCTAATAAATCACAGTAGGCTACGTTTTTTTCATTTAAAACTTTAATAGATTCCTATTAGTTTTCTAATGATATACAAGTTGATAAATTTGTATTTAAAAAATGTAACATTTAAACATTCCTTTACAAATTTTTAGGAAATGTGGTTATCATGACTATACGACAAGTTAATTTACCGAAAAATAATGCTTAAAATGCCACAAAAATGCAGTATTTAAACCTCATAATTAAATAGATTAAATAACTGCAAGAAAGGTCCAAATTTTGAGAAAAAAAAAACACTCCTTTCACCAGGCTGGCTACGGGCCTGTGGTATATCAATATATTCCTGAAATACATACTTCATATATAACAATTACAAATGTAAATATATAAAATACAATATGTAATAATATTTTGCTCATACCGCCCACCAAAACTGATATTTTGTCTTCTTAGAGAGATCTATATTGAAAGCCGTGATAAACTTTTTAAGATTTTTATTTTTTATTTATTTACTGCTAACAATGTTACACAGAACCTTGTTTTTTTTCCCCAGTATCACATAAAAGTGCCGCTCGGGCTCAGTGTTCTCCATTCCAGCACACGCATTGGCTCTAAAACCAAGTTATTTTTTCACTGTCACTCTGTGTGATACAGCTCATATAATTTGATGACTTTATTATGGATGGTTGTTAAACTTTGGCTAATAACTTTGCCATACCACATATAATGGCAAATCCTTTAGAGGGCACAACATTATTCTTTAGCATAACTCTCAGTTTGGTGTCCTGGACTGGGCTAAACTTGCATTTTAGACCATCGTTTTTCCTTTGTAGAAGTTAGCCAATGCAAAGAGTACTTTTTTATTGGTTAAAGTGATTGTTTTGCCCTCTACTTTATAGATTGGCATTTTTTTCCTGATCTTAATGTGCAGATACAGATGACTGACACCTCGTCTCCCCTTTTCCCAGTCTATGTTTGATTTATAATGTTTTCTTGTTGTTTGCAGAAGCAGAAAGCGGTATGCCCTCTTCATTATCTCACCCCTCTACACTTTAGATCAACTGTGGGGGAAAAGCTTAAGGATATTGTTCCACCTCCCGATCAAAAAAAATGGCCAAAATATCCGCTATCTTTCTTATTGTGATTTCTCTTTGTGCTTAATGCACTAACTTCTTTGCAGGCAGAGAGAGTAGTTGCTGTTGTTCGATTCACTTGTTCCGTTGTCTGTCCTGTTCACATTTCAACACAGCATTATTCACATTATATTCGTTCATCGCTGGTTTTTGTTCTCAATTTCCTCTTCTTTCATTTCCCCCTGTTTGATTCTTTTTCAGTGTTCATCAGTTGCCCATGTCTTATTCAGCATCGTGCTCTCCATACGAACAGTACTTCATGTTTTCTTACTTATTTCATAATGCACTGACAAAAACTCCCCTAATAGGAAACCAACAGTACCCAGTGCATTATATATATTTATCAGAAAATACTATTGTTTGTCTCAATATGGCAGTTTTGATACCGCTGATTGGTTAGTAAAGGCCACACTATTCATGACGATCATCTTTGCCTTTTCTGTCATTACCACTCCTAACACTATATTCCGTTTGTGTGTGTGTGTTTTTTTTGTGTGTGTGTCGGAGCGAGTGGCATTTGTATCTGTATATGCTTTGATTATGTCAAGTGTGATTGAATGGTCAATATGTTTGTCAGTATTTGTCTGGAACTGACGTCCATCATGTCCCCAAATGCCTGTGCGTCTCTGAGTAGATGTTTATGAAGTGAGGTCACTTCCTGTCAGTTTGGTGTTCTATACAACAATCCAACTGCACAGAAGTTACTGCAACAGTTTGCATCTACGTGCCGCTGTGCAGTGGCTGCACCTGCTCTCTTTTCGATGGTTGTGACGCTCTTGGTAAACGCATGCCTGCACACTGTGTCACGTGATGTCTGGTGCTTGCTTTGTTTCCCATAATATGAGGTTTCGATCTGAACAGAGCCTCTGTTTGCATGCAATCGGTCTTATCTGCCCATTGCATAAGGCATCTGTCTGATTTTTCTGCTAAATCATATAAAAATCTCAAATTTGGGGAGCAACATGTGTGTGTGTGAATATGTCAGTGAGTGAGTCTGTTTGTATTTGTCTACTGAACGGCATGTCAAATGTGCTGCTTCTCGCTAAGGGGGCTATTTAATCAGATGTAAAGCTAAGTGATAAATAACCCAGCACAGAGATTTCAAGCAAGACAGAGCACTTTCTGACATTTTTCATTAACTGACCAGCCAACTTCCGCTTTATGATGGATTAAATCCCCCTCTTTCGGCCTTCATTTCCGATAAGGTGGCTGTTTGACAAGCCCAGAGGAAAGGGTTTTGATAGACTGCGCATATCAAACTGTAAATAAGTATATGGATATCAGTCATACTGGCCGCCGATTTATTAAATTTCTGCAATAGTAGAAACTTTTACAGTCTTTTTCCCTTTCGTCTGGGCTTTCTGGCCTTGGCGCTGTAGTCATGCTGGGCATTTGTCAAATGTTGCAGCCACCACTAAATTAATTGATAATTCCTAACAGCTGGCAACCATTGATGGCTGTGTTGTGTCGTCCCGTCTCTGTCTAATTAATGGGGAATGATACCGCGGTTCAGTAGTGGCTCTGTCTACACTGTTGAACCTGTACTGGTACAAACCAGACTCTCCCAAATATCTGACAGAAGCTGATATTGGATTCATAAACATCCAAAATTCCTCACCCACCAAGGGAAGACACACAGAGACATTGACATCACAGGCTTAGGTTTGACAGTGACTGATATTTTTTTTTACAATAGGCTGGAATTGAACAAGCTCTAGGAGCCAAACCTCAGAGCAGAGGTTGTATTAACCAAAATGGCCTGTCATCTATTGGTTTTAAATTTGATTCAGAATGCTTTGTCATTTTGACATTTGAAGTCTTTTTAAATTTGACAACTCCTTTCTCACATGATTTAATCAAAAGTGCAAAAGAATATGGCTTATTGAGAAACTAATATTTATCAAACAAAACTTAAGAGAAATGCATTACTGATTTTTTGTGAATTACACAACACAATTCCCATTCAAATGTTAGAGGCCAGTGCTTTAAAACGAAAACACCAATAACAACAACTTTAATTCAGACAGAACACAACTGATCAGGTCAAGGTAAAGATAAGCATGATTAACAATCGCAGTTGAGCAGTGATTAAAAACATTTAATATATTATTCATTTTATAATGGTTTCTAAAATGTGGCCATTACAGTAATAAGTTACAAACTGTTGTTTTGAAATCTAACTTTCCATAATGTTTTTTGGAATGTTTTTTTATCATTTCTTTCTTTCTTTCTTTCTTTCTTTCTTTCTTTCTTTCTTTCTTTCTTTCTTTCTTTCTTTCTTTCTTTCTTTCTTTCTTTCTTTCTTTCTTTCTTTCTTTCTTTCTTTCTTTCTTTCTTTCCTACTATCTATCTATCTATCTATCTATCTATCTATCTATCTATCTATCTATCTATCTATCTATCTATCTATCTATCTATCTATCTATCTATCTATCTATCTATCTATCTATCTATCTATCTATCTATCTATCTATCTATCTATCTATCTATCTATCTATCTATCTATCTATCTATCTATCTATCTATCTTTCTTTCTTTCTTTCTTTCTTTCTTTCTTTCTTTCGTTTATTAAAATACACTCATTAAGGACACATGAATTAATCAACAGTGCAAAAGACTTTGGCTTATCAAAAAACAACTTTTTAATCAAAGAAACCTGAGAAAATTGCATTACTGATTTATATTAAAAAAATAGTTTTCGGAAAAAAAATAAAAACCTTAAAAATATGCTGAAAACAGTAGCTGAAACAATTGATGCAGAATGCTGTCATTTTTGACATTAGAACTTTCACTTCTCTTTTTTCAATTTAAACTTTCTTTCTTTCTTTCTTTCTTTCTTTCTTGCTTTCTTATAACAAAATCATGTGATTTTTTTTTTTTGTGAGCCTACTGGAATTTGTTCAGTAAAAGTGTTTACATCCTACTCTGTTATGCACGTATGTTTTTTATGCACATCTTGGCATTTCCTTCATCCGTTTTTTTTTTAATGAGAATAGCCAAAATGCGCATAAAAATAAGTGGATGGAAACAGCTACTGTCAAGTCCTAATTAAAATACTAAACTAATGCTATTTTTATGTATTAAATGGCTACTAATGGTTAAATACTCCAAGGTCAAAGATGTGATTTTGGCTATTGGAAGATTACATTACATGCAGATATCAAATTTATATAATAATCCATAAAGATGACAGATCAAAAATGAAAACGACAGGAACTTTCACCAGAGTGACAGGTGCTGATTTCTGGTAACGCAGTCTCTGCTCCTGTGCTTTTTATTTTCTTCTTTCAATGATGTGATTAGAAAATAACAATGTTTAAAGTAAGCTGGCTCATGAGATGATACTTATAATGTCATGAAACGAGATTATATATTTGTACAAAATGTATATCCTGTTTGCACAAAAGCAACTTTGAGTAAAACAGCATGGCATGTATTGTTTTAGTACTGCTTTTACTGCAGATTCAGAGATTCACCCTGAACTCTTGGTGGGCTGCTCATTCCCTTGCTTTCCACTGCACTAAAGAAAGAATTCTATTGCACTGTTGTGTGGCAGTAGACCTCACTCTGTGTTTCTGAAGGCCAAAACATCAATGGTCACCACCCCAATTTTAATTCTTTCTTCTGTCTCATCACTCTGACTATTCAAGCTAAGAAAAAAGTCATTATGTTGTATATTATAATGTGTTCATGTGGCCTAAGCAGTATTTCTTGAAGCGGTCCCTGCCCTGCAGCGGTTCTGAACAAAAAATACAATTTCAGTATACAATCTAAAGCAGTATATTCATGTTTTCTCATCAGTCTTCTCAGCAAGGTCCAAAAAAGTGTACCATTCCTCTTGATTAGAGTGTTTGAATGTGCAAGATTGATTTTCTTCATGTTAATGAGAATAATTCTCTTTCTGATTGAACAGTATTCTGATCAACCCGGGAAATCACGTTAAAATGCAGGAGGGGACACTGGGATTCTTTATTGCCAGTGATGCCAAAGAAGTGAAAAGGTAAGTGTACTCAGTCCATCAGCTTTTATTTGATTTTTATTTATTTGTTTCTTTTTTTAGATGCATTTGAAAGCTGAAATGCGAAGCGCACACTTAAAGCAGAATATTAAATTCTTTACTGTCTCTCTTCAGAGCATTTTTCTACTGCAAAGCATGTCATGATGACATCACAGATCCCAAACGGATTAAAAAGTGTGGCTGCAAGAGAAGTAAGTACACCCGGCTATTCTGAACAGAAAGTGTCCGCCAACTCCTCTTTTTTTTTTTCATTTGTAAGGCACTGCTACATTGGATAACCTGTTAGATATTGTTTTCTTTAGCATTATAGACTTAGTTTTGTTTTTGAAAATCAGTCTAAAAGTATAAAGTACACTTGCACTAGTACAAGTATAACTTTTAAAGTTCAGATTTTAGCTTTTTAGTTCTTTGTGCTGATAAAGTGCTAGTAAAAAATATCAGCTTAATTCATAACCATGCTTGCACTTCAAAAAGGGGCCACTTTCCTGCCATTTTTATTTTTTAATATTATAGTATCTAATGGTTTCCCTTCTCCCAGGGTCTTATACTGTAGGACAGTAAAGTGTAAATCAGGTATACGCTTCAGAAACTCAGCAGAAACAGTAGGACACCTTAGTAATTTTAGCCTTGTACTTCATGAATACCGTAACAGACTACTCCTATTTAATGGTCACAGTTCAGTTATAATTCATTAAATAAAATGCCAATTCACGTTTTTGCATCACTGTTAGAGGTGCACATAGAGTCAAAACTGTATATATAGATCGTTGATATAGAATATGATTAAATACAATAATTAAACTATGTATAATAAAATAATGTAAATATACATAAAATAGCTTTGCATATACAGTACAGGAAATATGGACATGTTGAAAAAGCACAAAATTACACTACACAATTTCCAGTTAATTGTTACAGGCCAGTACTAATAATAATAATACAATAAATTAAAATAAAATGAATTTAGAAAAGACATGTTAAATTATCCTGAGGTGAAGGTAAAGATTAACACGATTAACCATCACAGTTGAGCAGTGAATCACTACTGTATGTCAGATTATGCAATTTTTTTTCTTGATAAAATCTTGACTTGTTTTAAGTAAAAATGTTCCAGACTACACATTTCAAAAGAAAAGACTACAGATTTCAAAGAAAATATCTTTATATTAAAAAGAAATTTTAAGTTTGATCCCATCCATGTCATAATGAATGCCCTTAAATAATGTAGTTATTAGTTGTCCGCAAGCATAAGTGTTTATTAAGATTAAAATAAGATAAAAAATAAATAAATATTTAAAAATAAAATAGTCAAGATTTTATAAAAAAGAAATCACATAATCTAACATCATCTGATTTTCTTAACTGACAATAAAAATCCTGTGATCTGTCCAGGGTTTAATGTAAATTGGTTAAATTAGTGATAAATATTTAAAATATTATTAAAGGTGCATTAGATGATCTGCCAAAATGCTAACCTTTTAGTGCAATATCTTTGAAACACAGTCCCACCTCTGCCGTCCAAAGCCACGACTCCACGAATAATACCATGAACACGCACCTTAAGGATGACAATAGACAACCCACTAGTTCATGTCATTCACCAGTTAGGAAACTTTATAGTACTTTATAATACTACAATTCTAAAAGAAAAACTGTATTATATCCAGCACTTTTTCACTTGTGTAGCAAGCAAAACTTTTCATAATGTGCAATATTTCATGCATGCAAGGATCGCTGGTTTCACTCTCTCACATGCTGTCCTAAAGCAACTATTGCATGCTTAGTGATTGGCTGGCGGCATGCAGGAATTACCCTTATTACTAAACCATACTTACATGCTATTTCAGACAGAATTTTCAAAGTAGCATGGTAAACAATATATAAATTCTGTCACAGGTTGTCATTGTTCAAAAATGAGCCAATGTGATTTGAATTTAAAAGAAAATTCACAGTACTGCAGGCTAGGCAGAATAGCGCTATTTACTTTAAAATCTACATTATACATGCTGTAAAAGGTACCTTATGAAATTGAAAATAGTCACATCAATCACATCAATGGCAGATCTGCATAAACGGCTGCAGATGTACAAATCTACATTTGTTGACAGACAGTTTGGGCTACTTAAGAGAATTATGGGAATTGTCACCCCGACATTTAATTAGATGAACATTTTTTAGTCTTATGCCTTATCCAGAATACAAAAATACATATAAATACGTTTAGATCATTTACTTTAATCATTACTATAGAAATGTTAAGAGACTTTCAACCAGCACAATAAAATCTATTTCTGATTCACCTACTGTACCTTTAATATAAGAATGATTTCTAAGATTTTGGCATTACAGTAATAAGTTACAAAATGTTGTTTTCAATCCTAGCATTCCATAATATTATTTGTTTTTACAAAATTTTCATCAAATAAATGCAGCCTAGGGAAGCAAGAAACATTAAACAATTGTACTTTCAAAACATAAAATCTTGTCTCATGCTTTAGTAAAAGTAATGTACTCTACTTTGTAATACCAGAGCAAAGTATCCCAAAATATCTGACTGATTAAATCTGTTTGATACGCAGGGAGATGTAACACAGACCGATTCCAAATCAGTAGGAAAATATTATAGACCATTTCAATGTGATGATGTCATTGGCCCATGAACATTTCCTGCTTGTTATCAAAGTTTTTCATAACTGTAACAAGAGGCAATTCAATCATAACTTAATGTTAAAACAGCTATCATAGCATTATTTATTAATATGTGACTCTTTTTGGATTCTCAGAAGCTATAGAAATAAAAAATGTAAAACAGGAAATACATTGGGACCATTGTTTTTGTTTGCATCCATCAAAATGCTCTATAAACAATGCCATCACAGTTACATTAGTAATGATAGAATGTTCAGTAGTAAGCTGAAAATGTTAACGGTAAATTCTAAGCTTATTCAAATCTAATACATCTTATACTATATTTATTTACCAAATTCATTGCAACCTTGCCTTGCAACCAAAAAAAGCTAATACAAAAAAGGGCATATTTTTCTTTTTGACAAGAACCCTATACACAAAAAAAGAAGATGGCAACAAACTAGAGACTTCATATAAAGGAGTCTAGCTTCAAATTGGAAGCACAGAAACGGAGGGAGAAAGATGACAAGGTGAAGAGTGTGACTCTTGAGGAAAGGCAGTCATCAGCATGCTAATGGTGGAGAGGGAGATACAGATGTAGAGAGGGAACGACATGATTAGCAGGGCTGAAGAGAGAGGCTGTCAGCTCACAGTGGCGTCAGTGAGAGAGAGGCGGAGGTAATGACACCAGTCAGGTGGAAAAACAAAAGGCAAGAGCAGCTTGGCCCATCGAAACCAGACACACCGAAAACACACTCCTGGCCCAGGATCATTTTACCAATCATATCCACCCTGTTTACCCAGAACGCCCTATGCAAGTGCCGTTCAGACGCGCCACTGTCATGTCCCACTGCCTCAGCCCAGCGAAAACACTTTCTGACAGCAAGTCACTGAAGTAGAAGAGAGATTAATAGCTCAGAGTGTAGTCCACTGTCAGAACCGCTCCTGCAGACATTTATATCATCTGATAGAAATGTATTTTTTTAAACACCCTCATAATTATATTTATATATATACATACAGTTGATGTAGCAACATCCCTTCTGTTTGCTACAGTAGGTAGATTGAAGAAATATGTAAGTAGAGCAAACATTAACATTAATATTGAAATGATGCATTGTTATTACATGACCTATATAAGCATTTGTCCAAACCAGTTAGCCACAAGATGAATAATTCAGCTTCATTCCCAGTGACCTTTCAGTGCGCACTCTTAAACAGCTGCCTTTTGAATTGCAGACCCTTTGGTTTGGTTTCTATGCTTACACAATTATATACATATATATAGCATTCAAACACTAACTGCCTTTTTTATTAGGAAATCACTTATAACCAAGGCTGTGTTAATTTGATCAAGAACGAGAATTGTTACAATTTGTAATAGTTTTTTATTTAAATAGTCAATATATTGTAACTAATTTCTGTAATGGCCAACCTTTATTTCCATCAGTTATTCTTCCAGTCTTTAATATCTCAAACTTACTGACTAGGTATTTTTGTACTATTATAAATGTTGAAGATAGTTGCGCTTAATACTTTTACAATAGAAAAATATTATTTATTTCAAACACTGGAAATTGTCTTTACTGAATACAAGTATTAATCTCTCTACTAAAACTCCCCTACACTTTTAAATAAGGGTGCTTTCACACCTGTAGATGAATTGTTTTGTTTCGAAACAGGGATTAAAATTGTTACAATTTTACACTTTGTTCTTGATGCAGTTTGCAAAGTTTCTAAATGTTTAAAAAACGAGTTCCACAGATTTAGCTCATTGTCACGCACTTATTTTAATTTATGATTATGAGCAATAAGACTTTATTAGCGAAAAGGTGCGATTTCATTTTGACACCCACAGACATTGTCACCAAATATAAATCAGAGAGGTAAGACTTTCTCATACAGCCTCATTTCTGAACCAAGATCATAGTTGATCTTTCTTTCTAAGTGTCAGTGCAGAAATAAACAAAACAATAGGCCTACAAAAAAAAAAAATATATATATATATATATATATATATATATATATATATATATATATATATATATATATATATATATATATATATAAGATTAAAATATGGAAAAATTATCAGATGGTAATTTCAGTCAATTTTCCTAACAGCATATAGCTCTTTTTTGATATTTCAGCATGCTTTCATTATTGTATGCGACATGAAACATACATTTACTGGTAGAAATGACATCCCGCCCTATTCATCATTCTCTCTTTATATAACCATAATTCATAACCATAATACACTGTGATATAACCTTTTTTGTTGGATCGGTTTGCTTTCTCACTACAATCGATCTGCTCCAGAGTTCGTTTAAATTGTATTGAGACATTCAGGCAATCTCGGGCCGATTGATTGAACCTCACTAACTGGGCAAACAAGACAGGTTCTGAACAAATATCTAGGTGTGAAAGCACCCTAATAGTGTAACTTTCAGCTAAAAGTTTTTTTTTATTACTCTGTTTTCACATGTTTTTAATGATTTAAACCTTCCCAAAACAAGGCCAGTAGCCTCACATACGTTAGGTTTAATGGAAGTTTGTGTTCTTTTATTTCAACTTCTTTATCATCATTGACGCACTTTTTGATGTATTTCCTTCCTTGCTGCCTTGGAATATCACCTCATTATTTAAACTTCTCACTGGTAGTGACATATTGTGAGTAAAAACGGGTTTCCTGTGGCCCAGAGTACACTCTAACTGTCTCACTCTGATAATAGTTCTATATATCTATATATCTATGTTGCATGTATCAGTCTAGCTGCTGCATCCCTCCTACACCTCTCATCTCTCCACTGTCGTCAGCCCAAAACAGTAATATGGCAGGATTTACTGGCCTGAAAACGACCCTGCCCTGACATCTACACAACCAGTCTCTAAAAGCAGAGAAGAATAAGGCCTTGACCAATAACACAGTACCTCCTAAAAGATTTACTCACAGCAGCTTTCAGAAATCGGAGATACATTAAAGATCCTCTCGAAACTCAACGAAACCTGTCATGACAATCTAAAGAGTCAAACAAGCCGATTGATTTTGCTACTATTAGTCATGGACCTCCGAGTGCCAAAGGGGAGGTTGAGTCGACTTGAATCCGTCCCCTCACTGTCAGATGCAATTTCGCATGCTGCTGTAGTTTCAGAGAGCAGAAAGAGTTCTTTGGGAAGTTCTTCGAATTCTTAGACTTAACGAGCATCGTCTCCAAAACACAATCAAAACAATCTGGTCTCCCTCTTGCCTACAGCCTCCCCTTTGTCTCCACCGCTCCGGCCCCTGCTTAGCCTCCCTACACAAGACGAGAACCATCGGCAAGAATTGAAATGTGTTGCATTTCAATTCTTTTCAGTAGTCGGGCCCTTTTTTACTCACTGCCCTTACTGATGCATCTCACAACATTAGGCTCACAGTGTTGTTGACCTGGCTTCTGTACACAGCACTGGCCACTAGATGCCACTGCAGTTCAATAAATAAGAATGGAACAGAATGGGAAACCTGAGGGCCTCATGAACCTATTTAGCAAGAATGCTATCAGCCGGTGTACACTGTAGGGTCTACTCACTTGTCAAATGGATTTCTTTATGTAGGTCTCCCCAAGGAGCCAGGGTGTTGTTAGCTTTTATATTGGTTGCATTAGTATTTTAAGCGCACATGTTTGAACTGTATCTAATGTATGTTTTGTTATCACATCTATTCACCAAACACTGCAAATGTGTTCCTGTACTGTACGTTAGCATTTTAACGCAGCCTGCTTTGAATTACGGGACAATGTCAGGAAAGGAAAGTCGATAGGCATGCTGAGAGCATTCTTGCTAAATCGGCTAGTTCTGTTAAAGAGGCTTCAGTAATTAGGCTCTCTGTGTAGTCATGTTCAGTCAACTCACATCATCATGTTGTCATGTGTCTCTTCCGCCCTCCATGTCTCACTGACTAACATAACCACATACTATGTGCTCCGATGAATGTCAACCCTCAAACTCTGAAGCGACAGATTTCAGCATGAAATTAAGTAGAAGCCCCGCTGCTGCATGTTTTCGCATTGCCTTAATCTGTTTCAGCCCCATAAACAGTAGACCGGGCTGCCGTATTATTTAACCATAAGAGATATGACCGTGGTCGCCTCCTTCTGCATGCCTGTTCTCCTTAATTTCAGCTCTTCTGCATGGTCCTGTAAGAATAACAGTCCCTGAGGTTATGGCTTTAAAGGCCAAGTCATTTACCGTATTATCTCTCCAGCATACAACTGAAATTGGCCTCTTAATTCAGGCTCATAACCTCAGATGGAAGTCAAAAGCAGGCTTTTCCCTGTGGATTGTTTGCTCTTTTGAGGGTGCCAGACTGGATTATGGTCCATTAGCAAGGTGGCACCAGGAGAATGTGTACCAGGGACTGTTTTTAGTTTGATTCACAGCAATCAAATGCTGCTATAGTCTCTCACTAAAGCTCTTTTGAGAGTTCCAAACATGCAGACACGCATACATATTCTTCTCATGTACTGTATGTTTGAATTAAATATGCCCAATGCATGGGATGCATCTTCCAATCATAGAAAGAAGGAGATGCCGTTTGGCATGTTACCACACAATTCTCCCAGTGGTGAGCAGAGTTTGACGAACAGAATAGAGCACCCACGTTTGAGCCTGTAGCACGTTGTGATGCCAATAACCTGCTGCTGCATGATGGGATTCAGGTACGTGATCCTGTCCTTTAGATACAGAGGATGTTATCCAAAGAGGTTTTGCTGCTGAACACCTTCACCCATTCCTCTCTGCCTGAATGTACCTTGCCCCAACTCCTGATCATATTGTCATATCTGACCTTTTGACCTTTTATGACATGATCAGCCTTAGGGCACGGCTTGACCCCAATGAGACGACTGCTTCCTGCCACAATAGCCCTCATTCGGAAGTTTCCAAAGTGAAATTTGGCATGTAGTAACACATTTGGACCGTACATCACCATTGCTGTATGAACAGAATCGAAAGCAAAGCAAAAAGCAAGCGGGAACACAGTGGTCCATCTGCGGGTCAAGCCTGTCAGAGCTTGCTGCTAAGGCATTGCACTTTTTGTTCCTGTTTGAAAAAGTTACCTTCAGACTTCCCTGGTTGAAAAAAACTCTTTTTGTTCCTTGCCATTAACCTGCTGCTTTCCTTTCCTCTCATCCAACACATGACTGTAGCCAAGATGTCCGTCTACAAGCGAATGAAACTGGCATGTTGTTTTGATTGCGGGCGCTCTGAGCGCGACTGCTCGTGCATGTCAGGCAGTGTACATAGTAACATGGACAGCCTTCAGAGGGCCTTCCCACTTTCTTCTGTCTCTGTTCATGATTGCTCAACCAGTTTACGTGCCTGTAAGTTCGATCGCCAAATCACATGCCGTTCGATGTCCGTGAACTGTGAGTGTGTCTGTGCAGTGTTTCATGTGCTGTGTTTTACGTCTGTTTCGTTCCTCCATTTTTTCTGTACCTGTGGCTTATTGGTTGGTACACTAGTACATTTTTGTTTGGTGAGTTGGTGGTAGTTGAAGTGACGTGGCTTCTCTGTGTTAGCGCTGCAGTAGGTGCAGTAAGACTGTGTTGGCGCATGCTGTGTTGGTGGAGCACTTGTGCGGTGCCGGTGACCTTCTGCAGTCACTGTTTTGGTGTTTACACTTTTACATGGCAGATGTACATGTGACCTATATGATGTGCTTTTTAATCAAAACATCCATGGGCTGAATGTGTACATTGAAACTAATGATGTTTGCACAATGTGTTCAGTGTTTAACGGTTAAGGAAAATGCTAATGAATGGCTAACTTTTTTTTCCCCCAGGTTCGAACACCGGGTATCCACACTCTTTGAATTTGTAATGTGTTCATTAAATATGGGCTGTCTCAAAATAATCTCACAGTAATTCGGAACTTTAAAATTTAATGTTTAGTAATTTGTTTGAATTTGTACAATCTCATTTGTACACCCCTATTGACGATTATGTTTAGGGGCAGGGTTACGGGCACAAATTTGTTTGAAAAATGATGCATTTTTAGGACAAATGACATTGTACGAATGCAGTAGTTACATTTTTCTGTAAGATCAGGCTGTCTGTCACATTAAAAACAAGCAAATGTCACTCAAATGTCCATCTCACTGGTCAAGATCCTTTTTGACTGTATTTGTTCATCAAAATTGAAAGGATATCAGTAAGTGAAAAGCAGTCATAACTGTATGAGCCTGTAATTTACTAAAATGATGCTTAATTTGCATGCCAGATGCTAGATTTTGATTGAAAGGGATCTTTAGTGAGATTTTTCTGTACTTTTCTGTTTATAAAGAGTAAGTATATACTGGCAATGTCTGTTGTGCTATTCTTGGACAATCATGTTTTACAACCGCAAGCCATTAATGCCTCCACCATTTCCACCGGCTGAAATAAAACCTCTTCCTTTAGTCCACGTTTAGGTGCAATTGAAAAAACACATCAAACTCTCCCCCTTTCCACAGGATCTGATCCTCCTCGATGATTTTCTCTTAGCCAGCAATCAGGGGAGAAAAAGTCAATGTGCTTTATTTAATGCCTTGTATACCACAGTGGGACTGTCAGGCTCAATGGGAAAGTTAAAAAGAGATCTCCTGACAGGAACTCAATTGAGATGGCAGTGACTCAGGCTATTGGATGAGGTCAGATGACTGAAGCAGTTAGTTGTGTAAAGGACAGCGCCGAACAGGGGTCTTCTCATTAAGCCGTAGCAGATGTGAAATACTAAAGCGTCTGTCAATTAGGAATGGCAGCGGTGCGACCTACTATAAAAGCAGGGGTCAGTTCAGGCGATCGCATTTCCTCTACAACTGCCTTCCGACTGTTCGCCACATCACTTTAGATTAGCATCAGACACTATGATGAGGTTGACTTTGTGTCTTGTGTTTTGGTTTGTGGTCATATCCCTGGAAACCAGTTACTGGTCATTACATAGTTACTGATCTCTTCACGTAGTGTCAGCCTTCATTTGTTTTCATTGCTGCTGTTTTTTTCTGCCTAGACTAAGTGCGTGTTGACTAAGACTGACAGCTAATGCCAGCTGCGGCTTTGTTTTGATTCTCGCATTGGTTCTGCCTCAGATCTAGCATTACATCTCTATGATGAGGAATTCACAGCGTTTCTTCATCTGACTTATGATTGTCAGTAATGATTTTTCTTCTAAATTCTCTGAACATGTCGTCACTTTGTTAGTCCTATTCTATTCTAGCACAATTGATCTGCAGTCGATCCACATAGGTTGTTTTCAATCAAGTGGTCCTGGTGCCACGCAAAATTCAAATCGAGGGCAAAAGATAAAAAACTAAAAGGGAGACAGAGAGGAAAGACTGTATTTTTGCGATTTATACAATATTTCAAAGGAGATAGAAATAGAAAATAATCACATTTGTTGGGCATGATCCTTATATCATGAAGAGGGCCAAGTTTTCTATTGATCTAAAATATATTTGCCTGTCATCGAGGCGATAGATACTGTATAAGCTATTACTTTACATGAAAAAACAAATACTATTGTGTTTGGAAGCATACTATGCACTTTCAGAAATAAAGGTACGCGAGCTGTCACTGCGGTGGTACCTTTTCAAAAGGTACACATTTGTACTTAAAGGGTCCATATTGGTACCTCAAACTTGTAAATTAGTGCCTAAAAAATTAAGAGGAACATTTTTTTTACTTTTAAAGTAACAATATGTACCCTTGAGGTATTAATATGGACCTTTTAGGTACAAATCAGTACCTTTTGAAAAGGTACCTTTATTATTGAGAGTGTAGATAACTACTTGAATTAAACTGTTATGATAATTACGTATATTGTTGCTGTAGTACTACACAACTGTAATAAACACATTATTCAAAAGGCTTCAGTTGTTATATACCATCACGATGCACTTCACTTTACACTAAGTAAACGTTGCAGTATTTATTGCAGTTTATCAGCTTACTATACTACCGTATTCTGTTACATTCAATAACAAAAAGGTTGTACACATTATACACTTTACTATGTGTTTCAAAAACTTGTTTATTATAAATTACTATAGATTTTTCCTCATGCAGATGTCTTCCAGACATCACAAAATAACAGATGAAAGCACACAAAAGCATGGACGCATAGTCTACATTATTATTTACTTATTTATTTTTGTAAGGGAGAAAAAGTGCTCCACAATAATACCATCTATATTTTTGATGCAAGGGTTTCAATTCTTTTTGTAATGTGTACTACATTTATTTTAATTGGCAATTCGCTTGATGTTTTTTTATTTATTTATCTTATTATAGAATACTGTTTATCAATTTATTAATTATTTAATTAATTTATACTTAACGGAAAATTCACAAAAAAAAAACAAACAAAAAAAACATTTGATTTACTCACCCTTTTTTCTGTCCTCTGTTGACCACAAATATTTTTGAAGAATATTAAAAACTGGTACCATGACTTCCATAGTGTATTTTTTTATTTATCTATGGATACCAATGAATGGATACAAGAAATTCGTAAAAGTGTGTAACCACTTGAGTGTTAGTAAATATTAATTTTATTATTTTTCTAGTGAATTAATCCTTAAATATTTTTTTTCCATTAATGCATTTTATTTATATATTTATCAATATAAAAAAGTGCATATTTGCAATTCACAATTAAATATATGATTAAAATATGAGCAAAATCATACGAGTAGTAGTGCGATATGGCTGTATATCGGCACTGCTGGGAGGCGTGCATTGGCACGAGTGCAGACATGCTACGAGTGTGATATTGCTCATATATAGGCCTGTTTTTTTAATGAATTTTTATGTTTTATTTAAATCTGTCTTTGCATCGCTTTCTAAAACTTTTTGTGCCAACTTTCCTTAAAATTATGATTCTATTCTTTTAGAAAAGTGAGATCTTATTTTAATCATATTTGGGATATTTCCCTGCATAAATTAAATTCACGACTTGGAAATGTAGCTACTGACGCTCTCCAATAAATTGCAGATTGTGTGTTCCTATATGGGTTAGAAAGCATAAATATCAGCTCCTCCCCGCACTAAGCCTGATATGGTGATCTTATACCTGCACATTATAGTAGTCCTGTTATTGCTGAAATAAATACTACTCCCCTGGATGCCGTAATTTTGCTGAATGCATGAAACGCGTGGCAGTAAATGCACTCTGTCTTAAAGAAGTAATGTTCCCTGATGGGCACTTTTTTAAACAGCCCTCATGCACTTTTTGTTCTGATTACGTGCATGCATCACTCAGGATGGTAATGCACCTTTCTGCCAAAACCAGACAAAGAATTATTTGAATGAAAATGAGATGCACGAATAGTCGACACAGTCGTGTTTCTCTTTTGTTCTCTTTTGGCTGCAGTCAAAGCCCAGAGAGTCGTTGACGAGTAGTAGGGAGCAACGGAGCTCTCATTATAGCTCTGGTGCACTGCACACTATTAAGAAGAGTTTGTTATCTCTGCAAGTGCAGGCTTTAGGGAGCAAATATCCTGAACGAGTTAGCTGCCTCTACTCTAAGTTACAATGACAATAACAGTCCCTCTGCTCCACCTGCCGAGACTTATCCCCTCATTACACAAGCTTTAAAGACTCTCAAGGTGCTCAGAATCACAAAGGGTATTAATTCCTGTTCTGAACTTATGAGGCTTCACAAGGAAGATTCCAGCAGGGCAATCCTAGACATGGCTGTTTTGTAAACAACAATCGCCTAGCATACTGAGAGGAAGAGAGGTCACAGCTCCTTTTTTTCCTATTTGAGTCTTTGGGACGTTTTTTTTTTTTCTCTCCTCCTGCGTAATCTGGTTGGTTCTTGGAGTTGGCAAGGATGTGACGAGCGCGGCAGGGGCGGAACCGGGCGGCGCAGCCCATAGAAGGGATCTTGTCCGCTCCTTGCAGGGTGGAACTCAGCACCGTTGGCTCTTATGCAGCCTGACATGAAAATTATGTTTGCATTTTCATTTCCCCAGCTCAGCTGGTGTGTCATGAAACTTAAGCTGACAGTTTCTTACCACCAGGCAGGAGCAGGGCCGGTCATCCCCTCCGCCGTGTAGGACAGATGCTAGCCAGAGAGTCGGCCGACTCTTCCTGCGCCCGCAGATCGCAAGCGACATATGCCAGGACCGGCGTGAGGCTCCTGCTTGAGCGCTTGTGTCACCGCCCTGCCCTGGGCCTGCGCTCTGACCTTTATGGCATCAGATACAGTACTCGTAACAAAAGATGAGACTTTGTAGCACAGAGCAAGCTTCATGCATCCAAAAGCATCCTACAGTGCTCAGTGTTTACAAGTACACCCCACAAATCTTTCATTTAATTTAATATGTTCTAAAGGAAGCTTTACAATATTATATTTGTGCATATACATTAGATTAGTCAAGACTGAAGGCAAATCTAGAGCTAATCTAACAAAATAAGTTTTGATAATGGTCCATAAATTAGACCCATTACATCCAAATGTATTTGTAAGATAAACATTTTAAATACAACATTTTAAAAGAGCAAAATAAAAAATAAAAAATTAAATAAAATTGTTGACATTTTGTAGTTTGCATTTTTTTTGCAACATTTTACATGAATTTCAATGCATTATTTTTCTATTTCTAAAGATTTTCAGTGACTAAAATATTATTTTAATAAAAATATCTGTTTAATTAATGTGTTTTGTTTAAATGCACCAAAATGCATTGCCTAAATTTACTGGGAAAGGGATACAAATATTCATCCTCAAAATGGTGTTTACTCCATATGCTGAGCACTGTACATTGTAATTGTCTGCTGCAATTTTTGGGGACAAAAAATGTACGCTGTTTGAAAGATCTAACTAAATAAATGAGAAGAGAAAAGAGAAAATGTAAGTTGATATACTGTGATATTAATATACTGGTAACAATTCTCGCTGTTAACTATTGAACTATTAAATGGCTATTATTAAAATATCTGCTGTTTAGTTGTACTTATAAAGCACATATTCTACATCGTTAATCCAATACCAATTTTCTAGTTATTATTAAGCAATTTAGGAGTTTATTGAGACCAGGAGGGACCAATATAACTTCTAAAATTCTATAACTGTATGCCATTGAATATTTTCTTGTCATATTATTATTTTCCTTCAAAAATACATTTCATTATAAACATGAAAAGACAGTTCACCAATACAAAAGAATCAGTTCATGTTCTCTAATGATTTGGTTGTTTTCCTTGTCACACATTTGTTCAGTTAATCATCATTATTCTGCCTTCTTGCCATGCCTTCAGTTTGGCATTCATCCGCAGTTGACAAGATAGTAATTACTGATCAGAAATGATCAGCCGGCAGCATTTAATTTCTACAGAAGCAGTTACGTGATGGAATACATCTGTAATTTGTTGTTTCACTATTTGCTTAAGCCTCAAGATTGCTAACATCTGTTTGATCGGTTTCACTGGTTTTCATCAAACCGGGTGTCGCGAATAAAATTATGACCTATCAAAGCGTTCTCTCTTCCTCATCCGAACTCCAAATGCCACGATGATCCTTGTTGAGGTTGTTAGGATTTGTGCAGTATGTTCATCATAGGCCTCGCTCCCACAATCCAACATTTGACTCTTAAAATGGATCCATGCTGTGGAAACGCTGAACAGGCAGCTTGAATTTCATCGCTTCATTAAAGCCCAATCCTTCCACCAATCGTCCCTCTTTTTTTTCTTGTTGTTTCTTTAATCATCATTATCTTCATCATCCTAACTGCCGTTAACTTGACTTGTCTTCCTTTCTGTCCTTGTGTAAGTGTGATGTACTGTCTTTCGGCTGTCTGTCTCACCCTCATTCTCTCTTTCTTTCTTTCTCTCTCTTTATATCCTCTCATTTTCCTCAGCCAAATATAAGTTTAACGGATATGTCAGATCACGTAAGTGTACTTCTCTGTTTTCCTCATTCCTTCATTGGTTCGTGCAACCTGCCTGCTTTGGCTCTTTGCTTTTGACCCCCCCCCCCTCCGACCAGAATTACAGCACAAAAGCTGCCCGGCTCAGCTCTCTCTGTAGATTGCCGGGATTGATGGGAAGGGGGGCCGCGATGACAGTTTTTCGGCGTTGGGTTCTGGTCAGATGCATCGACTTGAAAACATGTGCATGAGAAAGGTCAGGTGCTGAATGGAGGGATCCATATGAAATCCAGATGTTGCATAAAGAGCTCTGTGTCCTTGTGAGGGATGATTGAATAGCTCGAAATGCTGTTTTGCAGACTTGCTTGTGGAGATGTTTGTGTGTTGTGACGCCACGAACAGCAGATGGCGCTAAGACTCCAGGAAAACGAGAATGCAGTGGTTCATAGTGGGATGTGTTTTAGGTGAACGTGTCACCAGCTGATGTTACTGTTAGCTCTTTATATGTTGCCAGGTGTTTTTTTTTTTTTTTTTTTAGGTTAAATTGTTAACTGTTTTCTGGTATTTTTGCATCTGAAAGTGTTAATGTTTATCTTTGGTGTATCAGGGGCGGATTTAGTGATTTTGGAGCCCTAAGCAATTCCAGCCATAGGGTCAAAGTCCTGAAATGCACCCTTTCAACTTTTACTTAATATTTATTTATATTGCTGTTTTTCTATTTTATTTTTAATATATCACTCAATCTACTTTTTTTTTTAATATATATATATATATATATATATATATATATATATAAATTTGACTGCTGGACTGTTCCATGATAAATATTTTATTTTGTTAAATTATTATTATTACATAACATTACATTATTATAATAGTATTATATTTGATTGTATATTAAATAATATTTCATTACGTTAAAATTGTATTTGTTTAACAAAATATGGTAGAAAATCAATGTTCTATATAGTTTAGAAGTGTAATTTATATTTCTAGACATTTATTGGGGTCCCCAGGTGTCCCGCTTACCTTGCTCATTGGTTAAATCCGCCCCTGGTTGTATGTATACCAGTGTTATTTTAGTGCCATGAAGACATTTGTGTACTTTTTACAAGCTTAAAACAATATACACCAAAAGAAAATCAGTTGCAGACTTGAATAATTAGGTTGGATTGAATGTAATTGATTTTTCAAGCCATTCCTTGTTAAATTATACAGAATAGGTATGTGAGGGAAAGTGTGTTTTCACTTTATTAGAATTTATGGCTAGTCTTAAAAGAAGGAATCAACTAGTTTAGTTTAATCTAAAGAAAATCAAGAAACAATTTTAACCAATTGTTAAATTAGAATTATTTCCATAGATAGATAGATAGATAGATAGATAGATAGATAGATAGATAGATAGATAGAATTTTAGTTTAACTACAATAACCCCAGATTTTTCATTTCATTTAGACAATTCATTTATTTAGATCAGCCACGAAATAAAGTTTTAAAAACGCTTTCTCCTCACAGATGTATTTTGTATAATTTAACAATGGCCTTGATAAGAATGCACAATTGCGGCTCGTCACAGGATTTGCATCTCATAAAGGGACAGTTGCCGTCTGGATTACTGTAAATCCACAGTGAAAGTGCCAGAGCGGATGTTCTGTGTGTAATGCTGCTCATGTTTGACAGGGGCCAGATGAATCCAGGAGTTATCTGTGGCGGCCTTTAAATCTATGCGGCAGCTGACGGCACAAATAACCATCTATTTATTGCTCTGAGCAAGGTTTGGGGAGCGGGCGGAAACTGCTTTTCTACTTACACCAGATATTGGTTAACCTCTTGCCTTGTATGTAGATAGCATTGGGCTGGAGTCTTATAGCTGGGGTGGCAGGCGGTGAGCTTGATCAGTTCCCGTTTCAAACACTTTGCGTCCCTTGTATTCACAACGTCATCTCTGTCAAACTGCGGATTGTTGTTTTTGTGATCCCTTTTGCAGGTTAATGCAAGACACTGCAGTTGAAAAGTGTAAAAAAAAAAATAATAATAATAGTTCTCATCATACTTAAGCAATATAATAATGACATTACATAATTACATTAAGAATTGTTTTTTGTGTAGTGCAGGTTTTCTAAAATAGTGTAATAAATGGTCAAATGATACAAAAAATTAGAAAATTGAATGAAGTGAGGTTCAAGATGATGATGATGATGATGAAGATGATGATTAATATCATTTGTTATTGTTGTTTGCTTTATTTATAGAGCACTTTAAAAAACAACAGATGTTGACCAAAGTGCTTTACAAAATGACCAACATACAAAATCTATACATTAGTTTTATTATATATATATATATATATATATATATATATATATATATATATATATATATATATATATATATATATATATATTAATAAATGTAAAACAGATTAAAATGTATTAATTGCAATTTAAAAGCAAGAGACAGAAAGTGATTTTTAAATGAGACTTAAAAGAACCAAAAGAAGAGCATGACCTGATATGTAAAGGCAGACCATTCCACAGATGAGGGACTGTGACAGAAAAAGCCCTGTCACCTCTTGATTTTAACTGATTTGGGAACAACTAGCTGAAACTGGTTTTCCAACCTGATTGGCCTCAATAAAGTGTGCCAATGAAAAAGCTCACCAATGTAAGTAGATGCCAGACCATTCAAACCTTAAAAAAAACATTACAATAACATGTATAGAATCCTAGATTTGACTGGGAGCCAGTGAAGGGATGATAAAACTGGTGAGATACTACAAATTTGGTTTCCAAATCCTTAAAAGACAGAAAAGACTTCAATTTGGCAGTGTTCATTAGTTGATAGAAACCACTTTTGACGACTGAATTTATTTGCTTGTCAAACTTTAACTCGTTGTTAAAATTAACTCCAAGACTTTTTTGTGTGACTGTAGACCTTAGGCTTAAATGAACTTAATTGTTTAATTGTAGATTCACAGACACTTTTATTATTGTTATGGTTTACATTAGAGTAAAAAATGGGATTTTGTAAATGTATTTTTATTACTCAATAATTTAGAATGCTTTCAACAGCCAGACAATTTGGATTTGTCAGGTTCACAATTCTATTGTTTATTTATTTATTATTTTTGAGCATATTAGAGTCAAAGGTTTTTACATAATTAAAAAAAATGTTGCAAATAACCAAAGATAAAGACTGCAAATGATTTTTCAACCAAGTATTAAAAAGTGAAAGTTAGATTTAAGATTATTATTTTGTCTAATTACTTTTGGACCCTTAACAAGTGGGAGGCACATATGCAAACTGTTGTAATTCCTACATGATTTGCATGTTAACACTTTCAAATTAAAGCTGACAATCTGCCGTTAAAGCACATCTTGCACAATTGTGTTGGTGTATAGAACAACAACACAAAAAAAAAGAAAAAAAGAATTATATATATTGTTGTTGGTTGTATATGACTGGCCAATTACACATAGGCTATAATGACATATCCCCTCAGTAAAAAAAAAAAAAAAAAATTATATAATTATTATAATATATAATTATAATATATATAATTAGATATATTATTTTTGAGCACAGTAGTCAAATGTTTGTACATGTACATAATGTACATAATTTTGAAAATGTTGCAAATAACCGGACAAAGACTTTTTTTTCCCCAAGCTTTAACAAAACTTTTTTTACAATAAAGGTTATATTTTATGCCATAATGAACCTTGCAGCCAAAATAAATTTAACAAGTTAAATTAAAATAAAATTACAACAGAAATAGATAAAATATAGTAAAGTAAAATAACTAATAAAAATAATAAAATACAATAAAATAAACTTCACAGTATTGCATACATTTACAGCTAGACATTATCAATTATTACATTTTGAAATTATTAAAAGTATGTTTTGAATGTTATCTTTATGTTAGATTTGAGCCCAAAAGTGCATGAACGGAAAAATTGTGTTTTGCCTGTATTGTCTAGCCTTAATCTGAGACGCTCTCATGTGTTGTATTGAGGTATTATTTTTTACACATTTTTTTTTTTTAGATTTGTCGTTTGCTGTATATTGAGGCAGAATGTAAAGAGATTGTCTTGCGTGAGCACATCTTCACCTGCACTGTGAGCTGATTCATGCTGACTGTTATCAGGAATAGTTTGTTCATGCTTTTGTTCTGTCTTGTCGCAGCGCAGGCAAGGAAGAAAGTGCTTCTAATTAATTAATGTTTATTAGCAATGGAAAAGCAAATGTCATATTGAACATTTCACCTAAAGCGCTTGCCAAGTGGTTAAGTAGTGTTTAATAAAACGGAGGGGTCATCGTCAATTATTCAGACACGCGGCGGTTGCATTTATGGCACACAGATTTGTGGATCTGTCTGTAAATGGTAATCGAAAGGGGAAATAAATGGCTCAACAATGAAAATCATGTCAACTTGTATTTTCATACTTAAATATTTATGCAATTCTCATGCAGCTCGCTGATAAATTATGAACGCTGCAATGTTTTAATCATAATATATTTAGTTTATAAGCACTAATGGCATGTGCTTTTAGGTGACTAATATCTTCTTTTTTAAAAAGGATTTCACTATGACTAGTAACTTGATTATATGGTTAATAGCAGTATGTTTTCAATAACTTTCTGATCAAAAGTGCTTTAAAGTTTTAAATAATTGTGTTTTTTATGAAAAGAGTTCTTTAAATCAAAGTCATTTAGGGTGACCCCCCAAAAATAACAATATTTATTTATTAATAATTATGTTTATACAGTTCATGCTGTTTTATTGAAACATTGCAAGTTTTAAAGTTTATTAGAATGTTTAAAATACGTAAAAATTAGAAAAAAAAAAATCTCTTTCTACACTTTGTTGGATGGTTGACTGTTTTTAGAGTCTTGATTTTTTTAATCTCTAAAAAACTAACATTAATACAAAAACTTTATAAAGATAATTTTTTACAGTGTTTTTTTAAATGAGTTTTATATTGGAATATAATTGTAAGACATCTGTGAATAATATTTTGGATGTTTTTGAATCATTTGTTGGATTGTTGTATGATTCAGAAATTGAAAAAGGAAATTTTTGTTTTTTAAAAACTATGAATACATATTTAAACCTTATGAAGCTAATGATAATTCACAATAATATATTTCTAAGAGTGTTTAGTATTACAATTAATACAAAAGTACAAGTTAAAACATTTTGAAATGAGTTGCGATGTTATTAAACTTTAAAAAAGATCATAAATCAGTTGTTATATATTTTTTTAAAACAAAGTATTTTAAAATAATTTTTGTAAAAAAAAGTTAAACAATATACAGTTTTTTTTTTCTTTTTTCTTTATAAAATATTTCCCAGTTGAGGTTTAATAGAGCAAGGAAATGGTCACAGTTTGTTTTTTAATTTTTAAACACCATTTAAAGCTATATATTTGATAGTCTACAGAACAAGCCATTAACAATAACTTGTCTAATTACCCTTACCTGCCTAGTTAACCTAATTAACCTAGTTAAGCCTTTAAATGTACCTTTAAGCTGTATAGAAGTGTCTTGAAAAATATCTAGTAAAATAATATTTACTGTCGTCATGGCAAAGATAAAATAAATCAGTTATTATATATATAATAAGTTATTAAAACTATTATGTTTAGGAATGTGTTGAAAAAAATCTTTTTTCTGTTAAACAGAAATTGGGGGAAAAATAATCTGACAAGTGTATCTTTAAACTGCAATTTTTGTTTAGTTTTCTCTCAATGCACACTCTGCTTCAGCATGTCATCCTTCAATCATCTTCCTCATGTGTCGCTGTTTTTGTCTTCCACTGTTTGACAGTAAAGGAGGAGGTTAGAGTGAGTTTTGAGAAGCGCTCAGTGAATGCGGTCAGCAGTGTGGCTGTTCCTCTGCCCCGTGTGCTGCTGGTTGTGGACTCCTCCACGACTGCCGTTCCTCTTGTTAATAATCGTAAAGGAAGTTTGCTCCCTCCAGCGCCACCCTCGCTGTCTCTCCTCAGCCCGGCTGGCCTAAACCGGGCTCGCAGCCTGCCTGAAAAATACCGCTACCGGCCCGGCAGCCGTTCCTCCGCACACTGTAGGTGGAGCCTGGGGACGCTTTAGTCAGACCAGCCCTTCTCCTGCATGAGGCCCTGCATGTAGAGCAGCTCCAGCCTATTGTACACCCTGTGTGTTAATGTATGTATGTGTGTTTGAGTAACTGTATTACAAGTGTAACTAATCGTATATCAATGTCATATAGGTGACATTAGCATACCAAAGTACTAGCATTAAAAAAACGTATTGTTTTTTATAAAATGTTTTTTTGAAACTATTCATGTGGTTAAGGTAAAGTTGGGAACAAATTTAGGAATACATTTATAGTTAAATCAGAATAATAGGGGCAGTAGTTTGCACACACAAAGTGTTTTTCACTTGATCAAGTTTAATAGACTTTTCAGTGTTATTTACAGACATTTAGACCTTAGATTGATTTTATTTTGGAATGATTTAATTCTATTTTATGTTGTTTATTTATTTATTTAGTTTTTATTCTGGATTTATTTGCAGATTTTAAATGTTTTATGTAACTTTCAATTCTCATTTTAGGTTTTTTTTTTATGAATGCAACAAGCTGTAGACATAAAAATGTTTAGAATTTTAGAATAAGGCTGTAAATATATTTGATAAAAATGGAGAAATCATTTTATTTTAAAATTACAAAGCAAATTTTAAAAATATGAGTAAATCTGTTTATTTACAGATTTTAATTGATATGTTATGTAACTTTGAATTCTCATTTTTAGCTTGTTTTCATAGACACAACAAGCTGTAGAAATAAGATGTTTAGAATTATATTAAAACGCTTTATATTTGATATAAACGGAAGTCATCTTTACTCCTAAATTACAAAGCAAATTTCAAAACTAATTGAAAATTTAAAAAGTGCTGCATAGTTGATGACAAGTTTTATATTTTGTATATATTTTTTTTTCTTTTTGTTAACTTTTAAGAAACAATTTCATTACATAAACATATTACCTAATTATTATTATAAAAAATACTTATTTTATATAATTTATGACAAGTTATATATATATATATATATATATATATATATATATATATATATATATATATATATATATATATATATATATATATATATAATTTTTTTTTCTTTTTAGTCACTATTAGGAAACTATTTAATAACATAAACATATTAAATAATAATGAAAATTACTTAATCATAAAATGTATATTTTCAATTCAAATTATCTTTATTTCTATAGTGCTTTTATAATGCAGATTGTGTCAAAGCAGTAAAATATTGTAAAAGTGTAAAATTTTAATTTATACTATTTTATATAATTATAAAAAAATACTTAAGATTAAGATATTTATAATTATAAAATATTGCTAATTGATTATATCCATATATTTTGTTTTACTTTTTGATATTAGCATGCAAACCAAGTTTTTAGAATTAAAGCTATACATTTTTTTGTAAATATATTCCAATATTGTCTTAATCTTATTTAAAACATCC
This sequence comes from Danio rerio, assembly GCF_052040795.2. Classification (NCBI taxonomy): domain Eukaryota; kingdom Metazoa; phylum Chordata; class Actinopteri; order Cypriniformes; family Danionidae; genus Danio; species Danio rerio. The sequence continues at coordinate 18,563,927 of NC_141033.1, forward strand.
ATTTAAAACATCTATTACTTCAGTTGTATCTCTGCTGCACTTTAAGCTTGCATCCACTCATTGTTGTCTGTATGAAGTGGCGCAGACGGATGTCCAGCTCAATCGTTGTGATTGGCCACACAAAAGCAGCCTGATCTCCTGCTGCCCTGTGGTTTGGAACAGCAATCACACTTTGGTGGACTGATCCTATTTTGATTGAGGTTGTAAAAGTGGCGTAATGTAATTTGGAACAAGCAGAGACTTGCTGAAATGGCCGTGTTGCAGGTGGAGTTATTTCATTGTTAAGCCTCTTACTGAAGGGCACCACTGGAGCTCGTAAATCTCCACAGCCTAATTTGGAGGAGCAAGGGCAGGAGAGAGCGGTCCGGTCCAGCCAGGACACCATAACGTAACAGAAAAAAAAAACAGCACTGCCATCTTATCGCCGGTGGTATTTTTAAAGTTGATTACTGTCTCATGTTGCTGCTTCTGCACTGTAATTGCAAATGTCAAGCATTGGCATTTGGTGAAGATGCAAACAGCAGGTTTTTTTATTTATTTTTTTGCTTAATTTGCTTTTTCTATTAGAGCAATTAGATGACAAATGGAATCTGAGATGAAGAAGTGTATGCGTTTGCTGTATTCGTCCCTAATATTTTAATGTTCTGCTGTGCGGATTCATTTATTTTTATGTATTTTTAACAGAGACACTAAAACAAGTTTTGCAGTGTTGACGAGTTTGGATTTCTGCTAATAGTTTGTGTCTAATACAGGTCGGTCTAGTAAACAATTTTTTGCTTGATAACTGGTATCGTAAGAGGTAACTGGAATCATATTGTATTAGCACAAAAAAGGCCAAAACACATTCTAAATGTAGCAATGCATCATAAATATATCGGTAGTACAGTATGTCTTCAGGATAGAAAACGCACCGAATGCTTTCTCTCCAACTTAAAGGAATAGTTTGCCAGAAAATAAATAAATAAATAAAGAGCAATAACAACAAAATAAATCTATATACACTTTTAGTTTCCTTTTGCTAAACTTCAAATGAAAATAGTTTATATCTATACAAATTACCTTCTGTAGTTTCGATGTGCCACATGGTGGATGTTCTGTGAAGCACAACACATTTATTTCAGAAGCAAGGAGGGGTTGACAACATGCTGCGGCTGACTGCAAAATAAAATGAGGCGAGTCGCGGTGAAAAAACGTGCATTTTTAATGGCCCCACGTGCTTCACTTTTTCCATATAGACACAAAGTAAATCTAATATCTCCATTATATCTAATATCAGCAATTCATGGAGCTCAAGCGTCATAAAACGGGTAGCATTTAAATTTCTCAAAATCAAAATGTGGCGCTCCTTGACGTAATAAAAGTCATACTGAATGACACGAGGATAAATAAATGACATCTTCATTTTTTTACATGGTGAACTATTCCTTTAATTTTATTACAGCATATCATTATCTCAACATCCAGGTGGTTTAAAAACTCGTGCAAGACATGTTTCTGATGTTACGTGGAGATGTGGTTGGGCACGAGAAACCTCAGTTCAGGGTGATTGTGGTTTGGGGGACAGACTCGCTCAACCACTCTCTGACTGATCACCACTGATTTCACTATGCAGGCATCCATATAAGTCAATAAATTAATAACAATTCCTTTTTTCTTTGCTCCGCTCTGTCATTGTTCCAGCTTGTGCCCTCCAAAACAATGACAGAGAGGTAAAAAAAAGAGGTTGATCACATCAATACACACTCAAGCGATAATTCGGAGGTGTAAAACTTAATGGTTGTCCTTCCTCTCTAAGTGTACTTCTGTCCACACTAACACTGTTTCTCTTTCTATTTTCGGAGGTCTTCACAGATTTGACTGCACCTTTTTTTCTTTCGTTGTTGTTGGCAATGATTGATTGAGTGTTGGCTTTTGTGTTCTTTAATATGTCATCTCCAGCACACTTTACAATCCCAGCTGTCCACAGTCTGACACTCTTTGCATGTGTTTGCAGTCGAAGATGAGCATCCGTCAACACTGTCACCCAAAAAGAAGCAGCGCAACGGAGGCATGCGAAATTCACCCAACTGCTCGCCCAAAATGATGAGGTAAGACATTGATTTCGAGACGCTTCAAAAGGAAAGAGAGAGAGAGAGAGTGGGAAAGGCAGGATGGATGGAGCTGGGATGGAGGGGATTGGAAGAGTGGAAGGAGGAAAGAGAAAGTGTGGATGGGGAGAGGGAGAGAGAGAGAAAGAGGGAGGGAGAGCAGGTCTTTCAGGCCGAGGCGTTTGAGCTGTCAGCCTGTCAGCGGTTAATGATAGAGCTGAAATATTTCTGTCATGAAAGCAGCTATGAAAAGCTGTTTGAAAAATACTCTTGCTTTAAAGTCTCAGCTGTCATCTCCCCCCAGTCCCGTCCACATGTACTTCTTAAACAGCGGTGGCACTAATGACGGCACCAACCAATCAGAGACGCCAGCATGGTTACTTCGCCTCGGGGCTCTTCATCTATTGTGGGAACCCCTGTGAGGAGTGTTTTTCCTACTTAAGGCCATATGTGAAATGTATCATCGCAATCAAAAATGAATTCAAATATTACCTTCCTTTTATCCTGTCCGCCGGAATTATAATGCCGCTAATTGATTTTGACTGATAAAAGGACTTGCTTTTCCGCTCATGTGGCCAGGAGACGTTTATGCGGAGGTTGTAAAAAATGCAGAGACAATGGCCTCCATGGCTCATCGTCGAGTAGGGAAAGTATTGCCGAAGGGACGACTCTCTGCAAACTGATAGTTAACGAGCTTGACTCTAAAAGAGCCCTTTCTGTCATTTAGTGCCGAGTTAGACACATCCTCACAGTTCTAATGTAATGCCAGATTTACGTTGCAGGATTGATTTAATACTTTGATAATTGTTTAAAATGTAGCAGATACTTTGCATGAATGTTGCATACAATTTTCATTTTAAAAGTGTTATTATTATTTTTTCAGATATTTTTATTGTGATGTATAGTTATTTTTTTGTAACATCATCATACATTCAAAAAAGAATTTTATTTAATGTATCACATTTCTTTTGTAATATTTACTTTTGTTTGAATTAAGTTTTGACAAATTACAATAATTTACCATTCATTTAACATCATTTAAAAAATAATTCATTTTATATTTTATATATTTTTATTTCATATATTATACGTTTTGTTTCAGTTGTGTGCCATCTTAAGGCATTTTAGTGGATATATTTATATCATATAATCAATGAAAAAATACCTTTTTATTTAACAACTTTTTTTTCAGTTGCATGCCACCGACCTACTGTAAACTACTGCTATACTATAAATTAACTTTAAATATGATTTTATTTGCATTTAATTTATTCTATTGTATCATTTGTATGTAATTTCCTGCAACTTTATTATTGTTTTATCATTTTTTTTATTTGTGTTATAATTAATTAAAAAAAAAACTTTCTTTATTTAACAACATATATTTTTCTGTTGAATGCCACACACAAGCCATTTTACTGTAAAATAGAATACAATCTCTCTTTGAAAGAACAAATACTGAATTTTAAATATGATTATTTTAATATTTGCATTATAAGAAATGACTAGTGCACATATTTTTATTGAACTGTTTTATTTGTATTGATTTCCTCCAACAATATTTTACATTTTATTTTAGTCATATAATCAATTTAAAACCTCTTTTTATTACAAAAAAAAAAAAAAAACTTTTTTTTTTTATTTTCATGCCACCCACATGACATTTTACTGTAACAGAATTAAAACTCTCATTGAAAGAAGGAATACTGAAATAGATGTATATATTGTATTTAATTTCAAGCAACATTATTTTATTTAATTTCAGTTATATAGACAATAAAAAAACTATTTTATTAAACATATTTTTTTTCTCTGCATGCCACCCACAAGGCATTTTACTGTAAAATAGAATAAAAACTCTCCTTAAAAGAAGGACAACTGAAGTAGATGTACTATAAGCTACAATTTTAAATATGATTTTATTTGAATTATCAGAAATGATTAGTTTTATTTTTATTGTTTTATTTGTTTTATTAATTTCGCTGCAACATTTAATTTTTTTTTTTATTTTTAGTCATATAATTAATAAAAAAAATATTTTTTTATTTAACAACACCCATTTTTTCAGTTGCATGCCACCCACAAGGCATTTTGCTGTAAAATATAATAAGTACCCCAGACAGTGGTCTTCAACATGAATCCTCCCTCCACCACCATCACCACCAAAAAAGAAGCAATTATGTTGAATTTTACATACAGTAAACTGTCAGCCCTGCAGAACATCTCGCCCTTTTTAGTCAGCTTTCCAAGTGAAAATGATCAATGTTCACTTGTTTCTCTTCTCTTTCTGTTTTAAACAATAAACTGCGAGAGGAATGAAAAAAAAATAGCTTTCAGCGATCGCTTAGAAGCATCTCAGTTTTTTTTATTCTTCAACTTACAGCACAAAACTGTTTTTCAGAGCAGATTTGAAGGTCCCCGTTTGCCATGTAATGTATGCATCGCCTCTTTGATCTACAAGTGATCATAATTCTTGGGAGTTATTTACCCTGTTTTGAAAGGCTTCAAAGCGGTGTCAAAGTTTTCTGTGCTTTAGGGTGCCTGTGTGTTCAGCTCGGCTCTTGGGTACCGGATGACAGGTCTTCTGTTCTAGGTGTAAGCTTTTTCAAGCCCGAGCCCTGCAGCCAAACATCCAAATTACCAAAGACAGACCCGTGGACTCCCTCAACCTGTGCCCTCCTTGTCAATATATTACAACATACATTAAATACCTCGCACGTTTTTATGCACAATGAAAAGCGATTGTTTGCGGGAGCCTTAGGGATGCTTTATTCCACACGCAGGAAAGGGGGAAAGCAGGCAGCATATACCATATCAAGTATGGTTTTTACAGGCTTCTGCGCCTCCAGGCCGTCGTAAATAAATAATGATCAACAGATTGGCTGTGGGTTTTTGAAAAGCATGCCTTTGTCAGTTTGCATGATAGGGAAAATTTTCAAAGCGAGGAGCTGCTTTCATAGGCTGCTGGAGAGGGAATCGGGGAGCCGGTGACTGGAAGAGCTGAACGCTGTTTGAAAAGCAGCTCACCTCGCTCTCAGGGCAACTTCTGTGTTCTTGTTCCTTCTCTCTTTCCCCCAAACGCATGTCTAGGACGCTCCTCTGGACATACTAATTAAATGGAGGATTTTACAGCTCGGCTACCTGCTGCTTTCCTGTAAAAGACTTTGCTGCTTTATATTTCGGATTAATTGTCTACTTAAAATGGGATATTTCATTTGTTAAAATTCATTAAACCAAATTAAAATATTTGAAAGGCAGTTGATTTAGAATAGACAACTGAGTCTATCATAATAGAGATAGACAAATCTCTATTATGAACTAGATTATAATGAATATGCATGTAAGGTGATTTTGAGGCTGTGTATGAGTCAGTAATGTTTTTAGAGAAAAAAAAAAGCATGACTACTATAAATGACAACATAAATGATAGTAGATTATGACAATGACTTCATATTTTTAGCAAGATTTACTGGATACACGCTATAAAATTCAGTGTTTATATACCAAAACAAAAGTCTTGTTTGATATTTTAAAACCAAAATGTGTATCAGTGTAGTTAAAGTCCGAATTATTAGCCCCCCTTTATATATATATATATATATATATATATATATATATATATATATATATATATATATATATATATATATATATATATATTAATTATATATTTATTTAGTTTTACTAAATTGTGTTTAACAAAGCAAATCATTTTTCACAGTATTTACGGTAATATTTGTTTCTTCTGGAGAAGGTCTTATTTGTTTTATTTCAGCTAGAATAAAAGCATTTTTTATTTAAAAAAAAAATCATTTTAAGGTCAAAAATATTAGCCCCATTTAAGCTATATATTTTTTCGATAGTCTACAGAACAAACCATCGTTATACAATAACTTGCCTAATTACCCTAGTTAAGCCTTTAAATTGCCCTTTAAGCTGTATAAAAGTGTCTTGAAAAATATCTAGTAAAATATTACTTACTGTTATCATCACTGTTAATTAGGTTAACTAGGCAGATTAGGGCAATTAGGCAAGTTATTGTATATCGATGGTTTGTTCTGCAGACTATGAAAAAAATTAGCTTAAAGGGGCTAGGAATTTGACCTTAATTTTTTTTTTTTTTTTTTTAAATAAAAACTGCTTTAACTCTAGCCGAAATAAAACACTTAAGACTTTCTCCAGAAGAAAAAAATTCTTGCTCTGTTAAACATAATTTGGGTAAAATGTAAAAAAATAAAAAAAAAATTAAATTGGGGGTTAATAATTATGACATCAACTGTGTGTATAAATATTAAAAAAGTTGATTTAAAATGTCTGAAATATTGCACAAGACCACACTTCAAAAAGGCGCTTCAAAGGAAGCCCAACACATTTAATTGTGGCAAGCTGAAATGTGTGCATTTGTCGGCTCTCTAACAGCAGCCATGAGTAGCATGGAATGTATTATTCTGGATTGAGCTTGTGACTGGCAGGCGGCGCTGACAGCAGCTGAGAGATAGCTATCTTGGCAGAGGTGCACTGCGCCAGTCACTGTGTTGAGGGGAGATTGAAATGACAGAGGTCCGGACGAGTGACTGGTGAAACACGCGCCACCTAATGAAATATTCAGTCACTAAATGCTTTCACTGTTATTAGCACCTGCACACAGCCTGATATCATCTCATGCAAGCATGCTAATTGACACGTTTCTGATGTGATATTTTAGCAATCAAACACGGCTGAAATCATGCGTCAGAGGAGCGTCTCGCTGAATTAACCTACTTAGGAAGGTGAGGAAGAATAAGAGGAAAAACGTAATTATACGGTTTTGTCGTGTGGCCAGAATTGTCAGGGTTTTTTCTCTGACAAATTTGACGTTGAGTTTTGTTTATGCAGCGGTTAAATATTTGATTTGTGCCTTGTTTTTTTCAAGTGTAAATAAATTTAGCTGAACGTTATCTGGCGTGTAATGCAAATGTGGAAGGTGAGGCAGAGGTCCCATCATTCATTATTAGAGTGATTAACAAGGGCCTAATGCAATTTACAAACCTCATTTAGTGCTGTGTTAATTACAGCTTGTTGCAGAACAAGGCATAACAGGCATGGTTATTATTTTGTCAGTTAAAATTGCATCACATGCAAAGATAAAAATAAAATGTCCTGGTGTTAATGGAGAAATAGCCAGTCTATGTATTAATAAATCCTGAAAATTGTTAGAGATTTGGAGTTATGAGGGCTAGACAGAATCTGCGGACATTTTTTCCTATTTCTGCTGAGAATTTTGTAAAAAATTGCGGATTTATGTGCAGTCATTTTAGAAGTCTCAAAACTAAAAACTTAATATATGAATTAAAAACAATACATTTTTTACTTTCATTTAATGTTTGCAATACAAATCCACTTAGATCCACTTAATTGGTAAGCAAAGCAAGTCTCTCCCATAATATATCTACTAAAATATGGAACATTTTACTTTACAAACTGTCTTGTAAATAAATCAATAGATTACTACTGTTATATCACAATAATATTAATGAAATTTGTTTAAAAAATTTATATAAATATAAATGTATTACATTGAATATTTACATTTACATAAGTAAATAAATAGACTCTATAGGCTAAAAATCTGCGGATTTCTGCATGCGCAGATTTCATTTGGGCCTAGTCATGAGCAAAAAAATTATATCTGAAATCAAGTCTTATGTATTCTGCGTGTATGTATTGCAATATAAATTTAGTCCCACCAGATGACTTGATTAGCTTTATTTGGAAAGATCTTATTCTTTTAGATTAACTGGGGGGGATGCCTAAGTAAATTACGCAGTGTGTCTGCTTAAAATCTAATGAATTACAAGCACATATAAATACAACAGAGCAAAAATAAAAGTCAAACAAACAGCGCTTTATGAATTTCTTAACATTATTCAAATATAGAAATCGAACAATCAAACATAAAATAACATGGTCATCATTGTATAAATAATTTGATTGAATAATGTTTAATAATATCTTTATCTTTTAATGTTTAATGAATAATCTAACCCTGCGATGTGACTATTGCGGACATTGTGATATTGATGCCCAAATGATATATTGTCTAGCTCTATTGCCTAACCCTCTTGTGGAAACAAAGTTTTAAGTATTTATAAAATATAACATATGTTTATTCTATCATATGTGTGTCCACATGTGTACTAAGTTGCATCTAAGGCTGATTTATGTAAATATTTTTAATGTTTAACTTTAAAATGAAAGGCAGTGCTAAATATTTTGTCCCATCCAGATGTTTTTAATTGTTAATATATAGGGTAAGGGATTATATTTTCTTCGGATTGGTCAAATCAGCTCTGCTAATATTGTGATTTAAGACATTTTAATACTTTAAGACAGATTAATAAATGCAAATTAATAAATGCCAACAAATGGTTTGCTTGATTATATGTAAATAAATATTTTTCACAATTACTTTGCATTTAAAAATGTAAATTATGCACTATTGCTCTTTTTCTTTTATTATTTGGTTTAGCTTTTTATGTGAACCTCCCACTACATCCCAATGGCTTGTAGATACCATGTATTTTCTAAAGTTGGGAAAGGTTAGATGTTCTGGGAAAACTGGTTGCTTTAAAAAGTGGCAATGATTTATAACTTTCTTTAATTCTTTTAACAACATGCCTTCCAGTTAATAGACACACTCTTCTTCCTTTTCATTTATTTATTTTGTAGTAATACATTTTTTGTTTGTTTTTAAGTATTATTATCTTATACTGTTTAATTGTTAATATTAACTTTTAACATTGACAACATATAAACAATATATAAACATTTGATTGTGATTGTTGAATGACTGCATTCAGTTTGTTGCATTTTTTGTACACTTTTATTACTCTTGTTTCTATTTTTCTTTACCCCTCATTATTTTATTTATTTCCCCTTTTTTTCTTCTCTTTTGTTAAAAAGACACCAACAAAGATAATGCTACGTCACAATTTGTTTTGTAATAGTGTTGCGATGTCGCAATAAAAATAGATTTATGCTACCAAATCTATTACCAAGTATATGTGTTTTAAATCCCCAACGTAGTGGCTATTTTTCCTCAGGTCCAACAAACAAAATGAAAAATTTACATTCAGTCATCATCAAAACCAATACAAAAAAATTTATAATAATGATAATAATAATAATAATAATATATATATATATATATATATATATATATATATATATATATATATATATATATATATATATATATATATATATATATATATATATATATATATATATTTTTTTTTTAATAGAAACAAATACCAAAACCAAGAAAAGCACAATAGATATAACTAAAGTTATATCTAAAAAGATATAACTTTTTATTTTCAAAATAAATGGTCCTAAAAACAAGACAAATAAATGAAAACATACGGTATAAAGTGTTTTAAATTGTATTCAAATTTTTCTCGTCATCAGTATATTTGACATGGAACTTTATTTTAAAGGAAAATGCATTTTTGTTGAAGTTCTTTTGTAAATGTTAATGTTAATGTAGCGCAGTGGATGACATTGGGTCGAGTCTGCTGTGAGAGCTCTTGTTCCCCTGCAGCCTCGTCTCAGAGATGGGGCTTTGTTGTCTGCCCTGAGGCCATTTCCTCAAAGGCAGCCTTTCTGGCCTGTTTCAGGCCTGGTAACGTGCTGCACGGTGGGTTTTAGTTGACAGTTTTATGCATTTACAAGGGTTCTGTGGTCTCTCTCAGAAATTGCCCTCAGAAATAATGGAGTATCAATTCAAGAGTCACTGAGGGGAAACAAATTGTAAAATACCTGCGCTAAAATAATCTAAACCACACAGAAATGAATCGAAACATTTTTTAAAAGTAAATCATTTCTATATAATTATTCAGGTTTTGAATTTGGTTTTGTTCCTTGGTTAAAAAAAACAAATAAATATGTCTTTGATTGCTTTTTATATCTATATGATATATCAGTATATGGATCCTATTTGCTTATTTTTGCACCTCATTATTATTATTATTAAATATTTTACAGCTTTTGCACAAATCGAAAACTATTCCAATAGCACACACCTTTACAAAAGATGATGTCCAAACTTTAGTCATTGCAATTTTCATTGCAATTGAATTTGTACCGACAAGTGAATCATAAAATCATTGTGAATAACTACATTATTTATCATTTCTAGTTGTTATTTTAATCATTCATATTAATTATTTTATTTATTATTATTTTCTCTTTATGCGTGTTATACATTTCAATGTTTTAATATCTGCTGTACAAATAAAATCGTAGAACACATACTAATAACCAAAAAAATTATTTTTATTTGTCTTATTGCTTTTTCATTAAACATGTACATTTAGATTAGGTAAGAGTAGACAGACATTTTAAATAATTGCATTAAAAAGTTTTTTAACTATATATTTTTTATATATTTAAAATATTTTTTAGCTATCAGTGGTTTTAGTTTTCCATTTACACTGCAAAAATGCTTTTCTTTCCATTTTTGTCTTGTTTCTAGTCTGAATGTCTAAATATTTCTAAATCAAGAAGCATTTTCTAGACAAGCAAAACTTATTGACTTGATTTAAGACATACTATGCCAAAATTTTGTGAGTTTTTTTTTTCTTAAAACAAGCAGAATAATCTGCCAATGGGGTATGTAAAGTAATCTTATTTTAAATCAAAAACAAGATTATTTTTCTTACCCTATTGGCAGATTATTTAGCTTGTTTTAAGAAAAAACTCACTCAATTTGAATACATTATTTCTTAGAACAAGACAATACCCCTTTTCACACGTACAGACCTTTCTGTAAAATTACTGGCACTTTTCTGGAAAGGGATTATGTGTGAACAGAAATATCTGTAAATTCGTTCCAGCAATTTTCCAGAAGGAGAAGTGGTAACATTACCGGTAATTTGCCAGTGTTGTGCTGGGAGGTGCACCCCTGCGGTAAAATGCACCCCCTCTGAAATGAGCATCTATTAACTGAAATTGATAAACAAATAATAACAATAGAGTTATGACACTAATGAGATTGACTGAGGTGAGTTTCAAGAATGGAAGACTTCCCTTAGAGGATAAGGGGATAAAAGATATAAAAATAAGTAAATAAATAAATAGATTGACTTTAAATACAATACCTATGAGATTAAGTTAATTGTTTAATGTGTGGATTAATGTAAAATGGCAACAACAGTTTTATGTTTCATGCAGACTAAATGTCTGTTTAAAGCCCAACAAAAAGCAAAATTTTAGGCTACACTGCAGTCAATATTATTATTTTACATTTATTTAATGCGTTTTAAAATACGTTAAAATTTTTGTCCTTGCTTTATCTGTCAAAATAATAATCATGTTACATTTGATATTTGATTTTGTTTAAATGTAGTCTAAGTATGCAATATTAGAGGGGGTGCATTTTGCGGACCAACACCGGACATTTTCTGAATATTTACCGGTATTACTGTATGAAAGAGGCTAATATTTTTACTTGTCTAAAAAATGCTTCTTTATTTAAGAATTTGTAGATAGTTGGACCAGAATCAAGACAAAACCACAGTACATGCATGTTCTCATCACCCAGAAATCTGCTGTTATTGCGTAAAATGCAGCCATAACAGGTTCATGGCATTTCACTACTTTTTTGACTTGCCATTCATTCCAAACCTCCTAGACATCCAATTAACATGGCCGTAAATTCAGTTTGTGAAATTTATTTCTCAGTTGTATAGTTCAGCTTCCCAGCAGTTTATCAAGCTTCATGGAAATAAAAGCAAGCTGTACTCATCTACTGGGCCTTCATTCACGGTCAACACACTCCCTAGATCAGCTTCAGCAGGACGCGTTGATATAGGTTAGACTGTTTGGACGTGACATGCTTCTGAAACATTAATGGCCTTCAGTTTGGGGGAGCAAAATGTGATTGGGCAAATTCCTAAAATATTTAAAGTGCGGCTCTGTTAAAGCTTTTACCGTTGGACGCATCACGTCAGGAGCGATGCGGAGTAAAAGCCGGTAATTGGCGTCCCATTCTGGTGCCACTCAGTCACTGAAGTGCTCGGGCTTGCGATCTCTTCCACTCCAGTGCTGTCAGCGGTCGGACGCTTTGATGACTCCGCAGTCCTGGCAGCCCGGAGAGAGCTGCGCTTATGATGGAGTCCAATGCACAAATTCAATCTGACAATGACAAGCCGTGTCAGCAGAGGCCTGTTTACTGCTTATTTATTGTCAATAGACGTCTAGTGAGATGTGCTGAAAGTTTGTCCTATGACAAATGTCACAATTAAGCCGAGAAGATAAATCGCCACAGTTGCACTTTTACTAACCTGCATTTGCAAATAAGGGCAAGCGTACGTGTTTTCTCCTTTCACACTTTCTTTTCCTTGTGTTTTTTTTTTTTTTGTTAGGCATGATCCTCTACTCATTCCAGGAAATGAGCAGATTGAGAGCATGGATGCTAATGTCAAACGATACGACTCTACTGGAATGTTTCACTGGTGTCCATCCAAAGAAATCGAGAAGGTCATTCTGGTAGGTACCTTTCTGACTGCAGTTTGATCAAAAAAAGAAAACATCCATTTGTGAATGTTCTTTGTATCAAAATGTTCCCCCTTTTTTCAAAATGTCATATAATGCAGTATGTTATTAAAATCCCATAGTATTTAAAGTATTTAAACCATTGTATTTTGTGCATAACTGATATGTCTCCCTAAATAAATCAGTGCAACAACTAAAACATTATGCTTTTATATTGTCCTAAATATATATATCATATAATACCAGATTTTATTAACATTCCATGATATGTATGCATTTTTTATGTGCATAACTGATATATCACCCTAAATAAATCAGTGCAACAACTAAAACACACAATGTTTTTTTTTATTTATTGTAGGGCCACTGTATGTTTTCATTATGTTTTATATTGTCCTAAATAAAAAAGGACATATAATGAAAAGTTTTATTAATATCCCATAATATTTATGTAATTTTTGTGCATAACTGATAAATTAGCCTAAATAAATCAGTGCAGCAACTAAAACACACAATGTTTTTGTGTGTGTGTGTGTAAATTGTGGGGACACTGTAGGTTGTTATTATGTTTTAATATTTCCCTAAATAAAAAATAAAAAAGTCATATAATGCGAAATTTTATTAACATTCCATAATATGTGCAATTTGTTTGTTCATAACTGATATATCAGACTAAATAAATCAGTGCAACAACTAAAACACACACAGGTTTGCTTTTGAGGGGACACATTGTTTTTGTGCTGTGCTAACAGTAATTTTCTATTGTCCTACCATAACCCTGCACCTAACAGTACCCCTTACAGGAAACCGTGTGCAGTTTTACTTTCTGAGAAAACTCATTCTGTATGATTTATAAGCCTTTTAAAAAAATGGGGACATAGACAGTGTCCTCATATTTCACCATCTCCTTGTAATACTTTTGTTATACCCCTGCCATTACACATTTGTGGTCTGATATGTGTCTGAAATAGTGTATATACAATATATGGAATAAAAGAGTACACCCCTCACAGATATTTGTTTAAATATCTATAGGATGGTAAACATGCAATGTAATGTGTGTACATATGCATTAGATTAGTCACTATCAAAGCAAAATCTGGAGCTAATCTAACAAAACTGTTCAAAAATGTGTAATATGTAATATTACTAATACATAATTTAATATGTTAGGGGAAAATCTTAAAAACAATTTTAATAAAGAGGAAAAATTGAGAGCATATAAAATAATTGAAATTAATATAAAACTTAGTTGAAATGTGTGTGTGTGTGTGTGTGTGTGTGTATAAACAGTTGAAGTCAGAATTATTAGCCGCCTTTTGATTTTTTCTTTTTTAAGTATTTGCCAAACGATGTTTAACAGAGCAAGGAAATTTTGACAGTATGTGTAATAATGTTTTTTTCTTCTCGAAAAAGTCGTGTTTGTTTTAGTTCAGTTAGAAAAAAGCAGTTTTCAGTTTTTAAAAAAAAAATTTAAGGTCAAAATTATTAGCCCCTTTAAGCTATCTTTTTTTTTTTTCAATAGTCTACAGAACAAACCATCATTATACAATAACTTGCCTAATTACCCTAACCTGTCTAGTTAGCTTAATTTACCTAGTTAACCTTCAAATGTCACTTTAAGCAGTATAGAAGTGTCTTGAAAAATATCTAATAAAATATTATTTACTGTCATCATGGCAAAGATAAAATAAATCAGTTATTAGAATTAAGTTATTAAAACAATTATGTTTAGAAATGTGTTGATAAAATCTGCTCTCTGTTAAACAGAAATTGGGGGACAAAATAAACAGGGGGGCGAATTATATAGGGGAGGTGGGGGAGGGGCTCATAATTCTGACTTCAACTATGTATATATATATATATATATATATATATATATATATATATATGTATAAGTCAATTTTGATAATTTTTTATTACTATTGTTGATAATCATGTTTACTAAACACAATACAGTTTAAGTTAAAAACAACTACCCAATATTAATTTAAATGTATTAAATGTCAATTACTAAATATGTTCATTGACCAAACTCTTATTTTAATAAATATAACTGTTTAATTAAACTGCTTTGTTAAATATATGATCTATGTTCACTGAAAACGGATACATATATACATTTTTTCATATACATTGCTTTTCTTTTTCTTTAAATGGTTATTTTCCTGATCACATTTGTCTTTACTAAATGAAATCCATTTTGACCACCTTTATTAGATGCATTTTATATTGCAAAAAAATCCTTTTTATTTTAAACAATACATAACTGCTTCATCTTGTGTTGTACTTGGATGACAGTAAATGAGATGTTTTTTTCCTTCTTGGTGATGAGATTGTAAATGTCTTGTTTGTTTTCTTTTTTCCCTACCACAGACACGCAGCGAGGCCTCAATGACGGTTTTAAGTGGACATGTCGTAGTCTGCATATTTGGAGATGTCACGTCAGCTTTAGTGGGGCTTCGAAACTTAGTCATGCCTTTGAGAGCAAGCAACTTCCATTACCATGAGCTAAAGCCCATTGTGTTTGTGGGCTCGTTAGATTATCTGCGAAGAGAGTGGGAAACCCTTCACAACTTCCCCAAAGTCTTCATCTTACCTGTGAGTGCATGCATTGAACAATGAGCTGTCTGTAAATATAATGCATTCATGTGACTCGAGTAGGACATTATTTTGCAGCATGTTTACTTTTACAATTATTTTGCATTAAAAAGTGCCATTTTTTTTAAGTGCAGCAGGTTCCGTGTGAATCTTTTACTTGGTTTCTTGCTCTAGTGCTTGTTAGCGTTGGCTTGACTGAGTATGAAAAACGGAGCCTTAAAGCTGCCGTCAGCAAAGGCTAGCCTTTAGATTAGACTACATCTCTTCTTCCCTCAGCACATAGTTAGATCAGCTGAATGTCACTGCCTTTAGAAAAGTAAATACTTGTTAACTAATTTCCTTGAGCTCCCGCGCTGTCTTTAATTTGTTTCTCTCTTTCATCCTCCTCTTTTCTTCTCTCTCTCTGCTGAAGGGTACGCCATTAAGTCGAGCTGATTTAAGGGCCGTCAACATCAACCTCTGCGACATGTGCGTTATCCTGTCAGCCAATCAGAACAATATCGACGATGCTTCACTGCAGGACAAGGAATGCATCTTGGCATCTCTTAACATCAAATCTATGCAGTTTGATGACAGCATTGGGGTCTTGCAGGCTAATTCCCAAGGTAGGGAGTGGCCAAGAATACTTCAGCATGCAGATGAAGTCCCTCAAGAGCTTTAGACTGTGAAACTGTGGGCTTTCAAAAACAACAAGGTCCAATTATATGCCCTGATGGTTTAATATTAAACTAGTGAAAAGAATTGCCACTGAATAAAAGCACATGCGATGTGTATGTTTAGACACTGTATGGAAGCAAATACCTACATTTTAGAATTTCCATTTCATATACAGTGGAGATAAAAAAATTATAGAGTAATGTGCAATTTTTAAATATCAAGGTCAATGCTCTGTCCTATTTTAGATTTTACCAACATGAGTTAAAAAGCAACTATTATTAAGCATATTGCATGAGTTACGCATGCAGAATCACAGAATACAAAAATTAAATGAGTTGAAAAGTTGGAGGAAGTGTTGGTTAAGTCACTGCCAAATTAAAGTAATTCATTACTATTTGCATTATTAAACATGTATTTTGATAAGTTTTTTTAATTACTTTGAAAAGTAACTCCATTACTCCAAGTAACTTAATTACTTGCCTTGAATTTATATAAATCTCTATTCATAGACGATGGAAATTAGTTCTTTAAATTTGAATCAAACATTTTAAAACCTTTAAGTTTTATTTTAATAAATAACATTTATGTTAAACATTACATGAATCAAAACTCAAAACGTTTCAAATTAATGATTCCATATTCTGTACATACCATACAGCCATAACAATTGTTAGACAAATCCAAAAACATTATCTCGAAGTATAGTCACACACACAAGCCTTGGGCATGGAGTTCGATGTGTAGTCATTAATCTGTTGTGAGGAAAATTGCAAAACAATATTGAGTCAGAGCAATGGTGCATTTGTTTAAGAAAGAGGAAATAATGTTAATCTAATCCTAATTGTATAATTATAATTATATATAATAATTCAGCAATTGAATTGATTGTGATCTGAGACTGGTAGTATGTCAAAGGTATGGACACCCCAAATGTAATCCTTACCTTCCAATCACAAAATGTTTATGTCGGATGAAAGATTCAGAAACTGTGTATAACTGATTATAAAAAAGAAAAAAAAAATCCCAGCACAAAATATGATTTAAAAAATCTGATTTGGTTGTGAACTCAAAATGTAGTGAACCCCAAACCTAAACTTTAAGTTTGGTTTATTGAGATAAACAAATCTTTTTTTTTGAGTCATTTCGTTCAATTCATTCAATTTCAACTTTTATGATGAACAATTGATTCAAGCCCGATTGAGGACACAAAAAATGTACTCATTTTTTCCTCCACCTGGACAATAGTGCGCATGCACGAATCAATTAATTACTTCCTTAGAGGACTTGTTGTTCTCGAGTCACATAAAAGCTTTGTTCAAAATAAAGACATTGAAAACATTAAAATAAGAAAATGGCAGCCTTGAGTCCTGACCTAAATCTAATCTTTAAAATCTTTGGTGACAAAGATATGGCTTAAAACGACTATAATCAGTGAACTGTGGAATGACTTAGAGATTTCACCCCCAAATAAAAAAAAAAAAATGTCTGTTTAACACAGAAGAAGATACAGAATATCTTTGAAGAATGTTGGAAAATGTTGGAAAACTGTAAAAAATTAATATCCATAATAAGACAAATAAATATAGTGGAAGTCAGGTGGTTCAATTGTTACAGGTTTCTCAATCTTCATTAACATTCTTCAATATACTGTATAATGTATTGTGTTCAACCAAAAAAAAAAAAAAAAAAAAAATCACTGGTTTGGAACAAGTCCAGGGTGAGTAAAAAATGACTTTTGAGTTTTAGAACTTTCTTCCTGGTAAGCTACAATAATTGCTGTCCTCTAATTCTGATCACCAGGTTTTCTACACAATAAATAGTTTTTATGTTTTTGATAAAACATATCAGCAGCAAAGAGGCACAACAAAACTTCTTTCCCTGTGTTCGCGTGGGTTTCCTCCAGGTGCTCCGATTTCCTTCATAAGTCCAAAAACATGTGGTTTAGGTGAATTAGGTAGGCTAAATTGTCTGTAGTGTATGCGTGTGAATAAGTGTGTATGGATTTTGCAGTGATGGGTTGCGGCTGGAAGGGCATCCGCTGCGTAAAGCAATATGCTGGATAAGTTGGCGGTTCATTCTGCTGTGGCAACCCCGGATTAATAATAATCTTTTGGGGACTAAGCCAAAAAGAAAATTAATGAATGAAAACTTTGATTCAATTTTGAACAATGAATACTGCATTATTACTGTAAAAAAAAATTTAAGTGTTCATAAATTGTTTTGTAATTTTTAACTCCACTCTATATCCATTATTTATTAAATTATGCTTGCAATTTTGAGCAAGTGTATTATATCTTCCCCTGTAATCACAGCTCTGACCAAACCCCCCCAAATAACAGCCCTAACGTTTCTATGCAGATTGCGTATTTGCCTCCAATTGCTGGACCGCGGCAGATTTGTTTGCCGACAAATTGACTCGAACAGATTGTTTATGCATTCAGATAAACATGTAACCCTCTTGTGCCCATCAGGATTCATCATCATTAAACAGACTGTACAAATCAGCAGCTTCACTTTCTCAGCTGCTCTTCATTACGTAAATTACACACACCGCACAAGCTGGCCCACAACAATTAACATTTCAACCATTATTGAGCATCCACTTTTTACACAGAAAGATGGTTTTAAAGCTTCGGAATGACAGCTTTCGGATGAAATTTGTCCAATATCGTCCCAAAGGCTAATGCTGAACAGTGTTTAGTGCTGTGTGAAGAGCGTATCCCCTCTGTGGCGCATGATAATGGATGCTAATCATACTGTTTAAGCATGTGAAGAATATATTATTACCAGGCCTAGATGGAAATTGACTACGCTTAACTGTGATTTTAGGGAATTATGTGGATTTGAACACCATAACATGTGCAGTATTTTTGGCGACTGAAAGCATAATCAAATTAGCCTAAATATCCAATAAAATAGCTGGAGACGACAAGAATATATAGAATTTCGTTACTGATGGGTTTATAGTTCTTGGGAAATCTGTGCACATTTGCCAAGCAGACCTGCTCATTACTGGTCTCTTAATTAGTTTTACTCAACATCTGCCATGATCAACAGCTAAGCAATGCTGTGTAATAAAGATTTATTCCATTACTAGCACAGTCTATTAGACCGCTTTTTGTCCTTTATTATTTATTAGACCATATTAACTCATTTTCTTGCTCGCAGATTATTCCCAAGTAAACGTTTGCATCAATAGAAATAACGATTTGTTTGTTTTCACTCCTAGATTGCCCCTCTACCTTGGCAGACAAATTCTAATTCATTCTTATTGATGAAATTACTCACACTACGTTAAAAAGTCTTGTTGCCTATCCAAGTTTTATGAACAACAGATAATAACTTGACTTCTAGTGGATCATTTGGTATCAGAAGTGGCTTATATGAAAGGCTAAGTCATCTCAGCATGATTCCCAGAGTTTATCAAGTTTCTTTGGATTCGTCTTCGATGCCTCCTCCTTCATCTTAACTCAGACATGCTCAATAATGTTCATATCTTGTGACTGGGCTGGCCAAGCCTGGAGCACCTTTTTTTGCTTTCAAGAACTTTGATTTGGAGACTATAGTATGAGGAGGAGTGCTATCCTGCTGAAGAATTTTCCCTCTCCTGTGGTTTGTAATGTAATGGGCAGCACAAATGTCTTGATACCTCAGGATGTTGTTGCCATCCACTCTGTAGATCTCTCGCATGCCCCCATAATAAATGTAACCCTAAATTGTGATTTTTCACCAAACTTGACTGATTTCTGTGAGAATCTTGGGTCTTTGCGGGTTCTCCAAGGTCTTTTGCAGTATTTGTGATGATTAGGATGCAGTTCAACATGATTCTTATGAAAAATCTACCTTCGGACACTTAAAAATGATTAACTAGAAATCAAGTTATTATTTGTTGCTTTTACAACTGGGATAGATGACTTTTGTCAATACTTTTGTCAGATAGTGCGCATATAAAAATGTATATAAAAAAGTTGAGATATAAGCTGCAGGTGTAAGCAATTACATCATAATACATCATCTTAATAAATAGCATTGCCCTCAGCACCTTGCAGTTTCTGTGCGGTTTGTTAAACTTGCACAGAAGGTGTTATTAAATAAATCAGCGAGTCTTTTGCCAGGAGAAAGTACTACACAGGGCACTACTAAAAGTGCTTTAGGGGCCTTTGAATAAAATACACAAAGTCCAGGCTACATAATGCATTAGCATTGGAAACAACAAACAAAGGCAGAATTTACAGCATGACTTTAAGGTTTGTATGTATGTGCAACAATAAACAAAAAGTTGCACAAGACCGAGTGAGATGTGAGCAGACTGGAATAAAAATGCTCTTTAAAATGATTAAAATTAAAAGTTTGTGGTCTGATACTGGACAATTTTAACACACTAGGTGTCTTCAACAATGCAGTTAAATTGTAATACTTATTATTTGCAAATTACAGTTGCTATTAAATGCTGTAAACCCCAAACTGTTTAATTCAGCTTAAAATGTATTTTAAAAAATGTCATTATATTTACATATTATAATCTGAAAACTATGCAAAAGTTTACATTGCACAAGGCAATTTTAGAGGAATGTTTAAATATATTTATAAAACAGTTTAGACTCCAAATTGTTTTTGAAGTATTTAAATTTACACAAAGTCTTCGAAGTTTTCATGACTGTTTATTTAAAAATAAACTTTCACTTTTACATCACTACATGTGTATATAGGTGTGTTTATGTATATATTAATTCAGTGCAAATATTTAGAGATATGCTCTTTTCTGCATTCAGTTCTTTTACACACAGACAATTCTTAAGATTACTGAGCAGGAGGTGTTCATATAATGTCTAATGAAGTTTTATTCATTAATTCATTTTCTTTTGGCTTAGCCTCTAATTTATCCAAGGTTGCCCAAGTGGAATGAACCGCCAACTATTACGGCATATGTTTTATGAGGTGGATAGCCGTTTATCCACAACCCAGTTCTTGGAAACACCCATACACTCTTGTATTCACACACCAATTTACTTTATTCAATTCACCTATAGCTCATGTCTTTGGACTGTGGGGAAAACCAGAACATCCGGCGGAAACACACACAGAAATGCCAGCTGGCCCAGCCAAGACTCGAACCAGCGACCTTCTTGCTGTGAGGCAACAGTGCTAACCACTAAACCACCACGCTGCCCTATTGAAGTTTTATTTATGTATAAATATAAATATGCTTGGTGGTTGATTGTGCAATTCGTCAGATCATTAGAGCTACGACCAGTACATTATAATAAACCACAAGATCTCACCTCTCAGGTCCCTAACAAGACCGCTGACTCTAACCATACATAAACTTAACTTCCAGCACGTTTGAGATCTCTTAGTAGAAAATTAAACACTTCTTTCGCAAAAAAAATAAAAAATAAAAAAATAAATAAAAAGCAAGACCAGCCTGATATCATGAGAAATGCAAAAGTATTTGCCAGTTTAGTGGCTAATTCGTACGAAATTGTATGATTTTAAAAGAAGGTGTGGGACCTAACCTCACCCCTAAACCAAACCGTCTTTGGGGGATGAGCAAATCGTACTAACTTGTACGAATTGGATCAAACGAATTCATACGAATTAGCCACTAAATCAAAAACTTACAAATTGTCGTGAGATTGTGTTGAAAAGACCATTCTTCAATTGATCGTGAACTTCTCAATGTAAACTAATCTGGTAATCATCACTTGTCTACCGTTAATC
This sequence comes from Danio rerio, assembly GCF_052040795.2. Taxonomy (NCBI): domain Eukaryota; kingdom Metazoa; phylum Chordata; class Actinopteri; order Cypriniformes; family Danionidae; genus Danio; species Danio rerio. The sequence goes on from NC_141033.1 coordinate 18,585,529, forward strand.
ATGGGAGGAGGCTGCTGTAAATATCTAGTTGAAACCAGGGCTTAATTTATGCACCTCATTTTACCTATCCCCCTCCTCGCACCACCCTTCGCCCGCTCTTCACTTCTTCCAGGACTCCCCAACCGTCTTCACTTCCGTCCGCGCCACCCCCTGGTCTTCACTTTTTTCCACAACACCCCCCCCTTTACTTTATTCAACGACACCTCTACTAACCTCTCAATTCACAAAATAGGCACTGGTTGGAACGTAGCGTCACGTTTAAACTAAGTTCAGTGGTGCAACATAAACATTTAGTAATGTGTAAGTTGTAATTTAGTCTCCCTTTAAGTCACAACTAGGCTACGTACAACCAGCCCCTAGACCTTTTGACTTCTATAGACCATTTTGGGGGGTGTCAACAATAACAACGGTCCTAACGTATTTTCTGTATTGCATTTTTAATTTCCATAGCTTCCAAAAATCCAAAAAGTTCACATATTGCTACATAATTTTATGATGGTTATAAATGTTATGATTCCTATTTGCAAATTGATGGGTCTCGGCAACCAGCAATCTTCAAAATTTAGTTTTGTGTTCAACAGACGATATAACATTGAAAAAAATATATCATATTTTGTCTATTTTATGACAGAATATGAACACATTTTTTTAATATCAAAAATATCTTTGCATATATTCAGTCATTGAATTGTTTAGATGCTTTATAATGTGTAACATTTGTACATTTATCCAACATAATGAAACAGTTAATCAATACAACCAGCAGTATCATTGCTTGTTTTTTTTTTTTGTTTTTTTAGTTTCCATTTGGTTTTTATATACACCAGCTTCTTTTTATTATTTAACTGTGACTGTCACTGCATATTTGATGTCTTCACAATTCACACAAGAGATGGCATTATTTTCTGCACATTTAAGACAAACTCTCTCTGTTCTTTTTTATTTGTTTCGAGCTATAGAGAGAAAGGTAGTCAATTGAACTTCCCCATTGAAAAGAAGGACAACCCCTGAACAAAACCCCACAGCCCTTTGAAAACTTTGTGACCTGAATCTATTCCTGCGTTCTGTTTGTCACTGTAAAAAACTATACGCTTGCATTTTCCTCCAGTCGATGGATGTCAAAACAGGGCCAATGCATTATGCATATAGCATTACTGATTTAAAGTGTTTACTTGTCAGCTTGAGGAAATGCAAAAATGTCAAGTCATGTGAATTCATACTCTTGTCACTCCTGCTTGTATTTCATGGCATTTCACATAAAAGGTTTTCAGGATCCACTTCACCAATTTTATGGTAACAAAATGAACAGCATATAAAATTTATACCTGCTGCTTGATGGAAGGCAGCAAATGCTAAATATGCCTGAGCTGACCCTTAAAAGAAGACAATCTATACACTGTTTTAAACTAGCGTGACAGTCCACTTATACCACCACAAACTCTATAATATGTTCACTATGTTTAGCATTTTACAAAATACAGTGCATCTGGAAAGTATTCATAGCGCTTCACCTTTCCCACATTTTTTTATGTTACAGTCTTATTCCAAAATGGATTAAAATGATTTTTTTCCTCAAAATTCTACACACAATATGCCATAATGACAATGTGAAAAATTTTATTTATTTTTTTTAATTGGTGCAAATTTATTAAAAAAAAAAACAAAACAAAACAAAAAAAATCTCATGGACATAAGTATTCACAGAATTTGCTGTGAAGCTCTAAATTGCGCTCAGCTACATTCTGTTTTCACTGATCATTCTTGAGATGTTTGAGCAGCTTAATCGGAGTTCACCTGTGGTAAATTTAGTTGATTAGACATGATTTGAAAAGGCATACACCTGTCTGTATAAGGTCCCAGAGTTGACAGTGCATTTCAAAGCTCAAACCAAGCATGAAGAAAAAGGAATTGTCTGTAGACCTCCAAGACAGGATTGTCTCCAGGCACAAGGCTGGTGAAGGTTACAGAAAATTTTCTGCTGCTCTGAAAGTTCCAATGAGCACAATGGCCTTGATCATCCATAAGTGAAAGATATTTGGAACCACCAGGACTCGTCCTAGAGCTGGCCGGCCATTTAAGCTGAGTGATCGGGGAGAAGGCCCTAAGGTCAGGGAGGTGATCAATAACCCGATGGTTAGTCTGTCTGAGCTCCAGCATTCTTCTGTGGAGAGAGGAAAACCTTACAGAAGGACAACCATCTGTGCAGCAATCTATCAATCAGGCCTGTATGGTAGAGTGGCCAGACGGAAGCCACTCCTCGCCTGGAATTTGGCAAAAGGCATCTGAAGGACTCTCAGACCATAAGAAACAAAATTCTCTGCTCTTATGAGACTAAAATTGAACTCTTTGGAGTGAATGCCAGGCATTACGTTTGGAGAAAACCAGGCAAATACCATCCCTATAGTGAAGCATGGTGTTGGCAGCATCATGCTCTGGGGATGTCTTTTAGCAGCAGGAACTGGAAGACTAGTCAGGACGGAGGGAGGGAAAGATGAATGCAGCAATGTACAGAGACATCCTAAATGAAAACCTGCTTCAGAGTACTCTTGACCTCAGACTGGGGTGATGGTTCATCTTCTAGCAAGACAATGACTAAAAGCACAAAATATCAATGGAGTGGCTTCACAACAACTTGGTGAATGTCCTTGAGTGGTCCATCCAGAGCCCAGACCTAAATCCAATAGAACATTTCTGGAGAGATCTGAAAATGGGTGTACACTGTCGCTTCCCATCCAACCTGATAGAGCTTGAGAGGTACTGCAAAGAGGAATGGGCAAAAATTCCCAAAGACAGGTGTGCCAAGCTTGTGGCATCATATTCAAAAAGACTTGAGGCTGTAATTGCTGCCAAAGGTGCATCAACAAAGTATTGAGCAAAGGCTGTGAATACTTCTGTACATGTTTTTTTTAAAGGTTTTTTTATTTTCAATAAATTTATTATTTAAAAAAATGTGGTATTGTGTGTAAAATTTTAAGGAAATAAATTAATTTATCCATTTTGGAATAAGGCTGTAACATAAAAAAATGTGGAAAAAGTGAAGCGCTATGAATACTTTTTCGCATGCACTGTATGTATTTGTATAGCCATTAACTCGTGCTAATGTTTTGGTCGCAAATGCAAACAGATCTGCTGTGGCCCATAAGAAGAGCAGAATGTGACAGTCTCTTTCTGTTTTCTCTTCCAGGTTTCACACCTCCAGGGATGGATAGGTCATCTCCTGATAACAGTCCCGTGCACGGCTTAGTGCGGCAGGCATCCGTCACCACCGGATCAAACATCCCCATCATAACTGAACTGGGTGAGACGCGACTCCAGTCTGTACTGCTAACATGTCAAAGTCAAGTGTGATTAGAATCTAAACTCCCATATCAAGCCGCACTGATGTGTTCCCTATAAAGTGTGTGTCTGTAAAGTGTGTGAAGAGTCTTCCGCTGACTGGTCAAAGTCACGTCCTCATCACTTGTGCTTTTAATGCACTGGAGGAGACTTATAGGGAAAGAGCAAAAAAAAAAAAAAGAGCATGTAGTAGCAAAATGGATCCATTTATAAATAACAATGAGGGTGGCACTATTCCCATGGTGGGGGGACTCATGAAAGTTTTAGATCTCAGAGGGCACTAAAGCACCAGAGACCGGCCGCTTCAACTCTCCACTGACCCAATTACAGCGTGTTACACCATAAAGAAAAAGGCAGACACTTAAAAACTTCATGCAAAACATGAAGCTCTTCACATGCACACATACAGCATGTTCTGCTGAGATGTGCAGAAGATCCAGAAGTTCTCCTCCCTGAGGGGTTGCAAAGCCTTACATCTGAGACACAGGGTTTACTGGGATTTTACAGTTTTTCCACAATTGCTTTGGCTCAATTCTCCATTGAATTTTTCAAAACAATAAGTTAAGATATCTGAACAATTAGATCATTATTCACTTCAGACTGGCTTTTTTATTGATTTAAGCAAATTGCAACTGCAGTATATACAATTGTATATAGTTTGGACAAAAACGAATTGCATATGGATGTTGAAAAAAACTATTGTGTTGATTCACATTTATACAGTCAAACTCTTCATAACTTCTTAATAATTTTTCGTTGTTTAAGCCATCACATATAAAACAATTTATTCATGCTGCATATTATTTGTATACGCGCATGTTTACACCATAAATATCTGATACTGATATTGCTTGTAATGTCTGCTAAATTGGTAAATGACCTCCAGTGTTGGGTAAGTTACTTTAAAAAAGTAATAGATTACTGCAGCTCTTTCAGTACTTTAATATTCACTGAAACAATGAAGCTGATCGTCAGTTCTTGTCACGTGAAACGCCGTGAAAAATGTAAGTGCACACAAAAGACACAATATGTGAACGGTCCTATTAACGGCTTTGCTTCTCTTTACATTCAAAAGATAACTTCAATCCCGATCCTAAATCTAATTTAGCTTGTTTTGCCACCCTGTTTTTGGGCCGTGGTGTCCTTCTTGGTGATGAGTATGGTCATAGAATGCTTTCTGTTCTAGTGCTGAAAAAGTTGCTGGTCGAGTTAAAAGCAGTCAAAAGTTTTTTAGACAGCATTTTACAGCAGTATTTTTGTTTTTACACTCAATGAAATCAAAGTAATGTCTGTATTTCCACTTGAAGAAGCAGCCTCTCTCGTAAGGAGCCATTTCACTCACGTTTTCCAGCAATTTAAGAGTACATGCTTACTGACGTTGAAGCAGAAAGCGTAATTTAAAGGAAGCATGTTTTTCTTCCCAACACTATATTTGTAACGTTAGGCAAATACACTGACTTTAGTTATCAAAATAACTAAAAATACTTAAGTAATCAATGACACAAATTTAATGACACAAATTTAAAACGTAATACAGTAACACATTACACCCAACACTGATGACCTCTAATTGCAATAAAATTTGCATAATCTATTTAACCAATCAAATTTGGATGCAAATACTGTATACTGTATGTAGATTGTCCACAGCACAATCACTACTTTTTTTTCTTATCTTTTTTTAAGAATGGAAAACCTCCACAATCCTGAACTGCAGCAACATGTTTGTGGAATAGCAGTTGAAAGACTTGTATTTATTTTCATTAATGCTATTTTGTAGTAATCTATTTGTGTATTTGTGGTAACATAAAAAATATATATATTTTACAAAAAATAAAATATATAACACAGTAATCGGTCAAACAGCATTGTGCTTTACATGTCCATTAGTACAGAAATAAATATACTGTATAAATACAAATGTTCATGTTTTATCTACTATTGACTAATATTGTTCTCTTCTCAACAAATATCATATTTTGAAAAAACCTTTTACATGGTTGACTGTTGTGGCAAAAAAAACAAAAAAAAAAACAACAACTAATCATTTTGAGCAAATGATGACACATACACTTTATATTTTGGTGGCCTTGGCCAAATAAATTATTATTCACACAATAACTAGGTTTTAAAGCATGAATGAAATGTTTTGGGTGAGTAACTGCATTTTGCAGACCTGCAATAAAGTTCTGAAGTTCCAGCAAACAGTTTTGACATTTGCACTCACACTTTTTTGAAAATTTTAAGACGAATAGAAGAATTTTTAGAAATGGGCCAAAGCAATTGAGTTGAAACCGCAAAGTGCTTTATCTTTGTTTTTATTATATGAAGACTATTCATATTATCTGTCATTAAAGAGGGTACAAATGTTAGAATAATTAGAATACATTAGACAAAGCTGCAAATAAATTAGCAAACAGTTTAGCCTATTAAAATGTTTAGCTATTATAAAGAAATTTAATCATGTTATCAAATCTCATTATCTTTTTTTTCACTGTAGAATTCAAACAATTCGATTAAAGAACAGTGAATGAATCTTTCTAAAATCTAGATATTTCATTAGATTACAATGAATAACAGATCTATAAGCATTCAATTGCTTTCCTAACTTTTTTTGTTGTTGTTTAAAAGAAAACCCACAAGGATCAACATGTTAATATGTTGTTATTATTATTATTATTATTATCATCATGTGTATATGTCTGTTCAAACACACACCCAAAACCTAAAGTGTCCACTTTTGCTCCACTTAAAAATTGCATGTTCAAAATCAATTTGGGAAACAGCATCTATTTATCACTATGGAGTGCGTCAGACAGTCACGCACCGCTACATGAACTGACTGTTTTGAGGATTGCACCCGAGGGGCAACGGCGCCTGTAATGGAAAGGAAGGTAATCTCGCCAATTTTATATATACTTCAAAGTGTTTTTATGACTTAATAAAATGAAAGCACAGAACAGATTCACATTTAAGACCAAGGGGCGTCCCCTGGTGGTTCGGAGGTATGAGTTGCCTATAGGGAGGATCGACTCTTAGATGTTTATTGCCACCCTTTATAGAAAGGTTAAAAATACTTGAGAAATATGAGAAAATACCTTTAGGGATGATAGCAGAATAGAATTGTAAAATACAGGAGAATCCTGTAAAAAACGGGAGGGTTGACATTTATGGATCATGGCAGGAAGTTACAACTATTTATTTATTAAAGAAATTGAGAAGAGTAATTTAACAAAGCACTAAAAAGTCTAAGTTATTCCATGCACACATTTAAACAACATCAAAAAATGTTTGGTTTAGTTCTCTGCACAAATTTTAAACTGCTTTGTGGAAGCTTGCATAAAATTCAATTATACATGATAATTCAAGAGTACTTTTCGAATGTTTATCAGCAGACTGCCAGCAAACCGGACACATTAAGTTCTTTACACGAGCGAATCATTGACCGTCAATGGAGCACTCTGTAAATCTGGTCTGCTATATCAATTTTAGAATATGTGCGATTGCACAAGAAACCTGTTCGGAGTGATTAGTAATTCCGTTCTATATGCTTCATAGTAATCTTCTTGTGCAGTAAGCCTTCGCGATATCCCCGTTATCATGAACAAACACGGCTGAACTGTTCCATAGAGTTTCTCAGAGAAGCGCTTCATCCTGACAGTGTACCTTTAGATTTCTAATCCCACTCTTGACATGATACTCTCGTTTATGCTTTCTCTGGCTTTGAACTTGTTTCAATAACTGTCTCCCCTCAACACTGTTTTATCATCATTAGCTAAGCCTGGCAAACTACTGCCTTTGGTTTCATTCAGTCAGGAAAAAAACAGTGGAACCAACATACAAATGATAACAGAACTGGGTAAGCTGCGCCTTTGTCCTCCGCTACTCTGATGCACTGCCTCCTTCATCGGCTTGTCTTGATTTCTCCCGCTGCAGCTGAGGCCTGCTCCCATGGCATCACTTTGAACACATTTTTATCCTTAGTTCTGGTTGAAATTGACTGTCTTGTTTTTGGCCTTTTTTTTTTTTAAAGGATTTTTTTTTTCTTTCTTTCTTTCTCAGAGCATCACTAGGCCTTTGATCATGCGAGTCTGTCCTTGTGGCTGTTTTCATAGCATCTCCCAGCAGTTCAATTCTTTGGCCCAGGCTCCTTTTCATCAGCGGCCTGTCTGAAAGACTGACATTTCTCTTCCTTAGCTCACAGGAAGTCTGGGAAGAAATCAAATTAAAAAAAAGAGAAAAGAAAACAGATCAAACCTTGCTTTAAGCTGTTTATTGTTATTTATTTATTTTGGTGCTGGCCCTAATCTCTGAAGCATAGATTTTGAAAGGGGGTGAAACAAAGATTGTGTGAGGCTGTGTTCAAACCGAGCGGGATTTCAGGGCATTGTCTCTATACATTGGCCGCTGAGACCGTTCGCAATAGCCTCAAAGCATTCTGACTACTGCTTCTGCTGTCCAACCAAAGATAACAATGTTTGAAAGCGGGTTATTTTATATAAGTGGACCTAAATTGGTACATTTTCTCTGAAAACTGAGTCCGTTTTTCCTCACAAAGACATTTAGGCAGTTGTTCGTCATTTACAGCACCAGTTTACCCAAAAATACAATTTCTGTCAGCATTTATAGAGCCTCATGGAGCAATACAGAAGGAGATATTTTAAAGAATTAAACTAATGACTGTTTTCTATGCAGTAAATAGAGTTTTTTTTTCAAGATTGCACAAGCAAACAAATAACTAATATAAAAGTAGGTCATAATTCCTGTGCGCTGTATTCAACATCGTCTGAAGTCGTGCAGTCATTTTGTGAGACAATTAAGTAATTGCAAACCCCAAAAATCTAAATCACCTCATTATGTGCTCACCTCATTACAGTATGTATGTCTTCTTTGTGTACTTTTTTCCCTGTCAGATGAGCACAGAACTTTTAAATTTGTGATGTGAATAATTGTGTTGGAGAGTCTATTTTGACCACCATTGTCCATCACTGGGTTAATTTTTTAAATTACAGACATCCAGTCATGATAAAATGTATGTTATGCAATTGATTCTTGCCATATCCATCTGCAATACCTGGAGCTTTCGCTTTGAATGTGTCCTATATCACCGTTGTATAATATACAGTGCATCAGCCACACTTAACATGCATGTGGCTGTCCGCGAAAGTCAGTGACTAAAGTTAATAATAATAAAAAAAAGAAATACTTTTGTTACAAAAACCTTTCAATCAGCCTCATAATATATGTGATAACTCCATCCTGGCATAGGACTTAGTCTGATGATGGATTTATGCAATATTGGAAAAAAAAAAAGACCTGACTCTAAAGCATGGCTTTTAAAACTACTCCGACTATGTTCGTCCAACAAAAATAGTTTTAAATGTCATGAGGGTGAGTAAATAATGGGGTAATTTTTGTTTTTGGGTGAGCTATTCCTTATGTCGTTAGTGAATCTTCCTCTCCGGTTATTTATTGTTGGACCTGTTTACACTTGGTATTAAGGAGGTATTATTTGGTATTATATTTGGACATGTTTTGTTTATTTGGACATATTTGGTATTATATTTGGACATATTTGGTATTATATTTGGACATATTTGATATGGACATATTTGATATTAGATTTGGTATATTTGGTATTATATTTAATATTATATTTGGACATGTTTATTTAGATATATTTGATATTATATTTGGACATATTTGGATGAATTTAATATTATATTTGGTATATTTGGACGTATTTGGTATTAATTAGGAAATGTTTGGTATCATATTTGGTATTAAATCTGGTAAATTTGGACATTTGACATTATAGTTGGTATATTTAGACGTATTTGTACTTTCAGCTATACAGTATACCTGATTTCTAAAAGGGAAAGGTATTATATATGAATGAGCCTTTTCTAGCAAGCAATGACAAGTTTTGGACTCTGTTTACACCCATACTTAGTGTAATTCGCTTGTGAGCAGCTTTAATTAATGATGCTTAAAACCAAGTGTAGGCAGGGCCATATAGTAAGTGAACCAGGTCAGTTCAATTTCTTTTCAAATCAAACAAATAAAACAATAAGACTCAAAAGAGCAGCTCATTTACTGTATAGATCTAACAGCACAACTTCTCTCATGAATGTGTAGTAGATCTGAAGATGTTCAATAAAATAATTATATAAATGTCAAAAAAAAATGAGGAGAATATTTGATGACAGAATTGACATTTTTACGTAAACAATCCCTTTATTTTGCTGTACATGCATTCAAGTTATCAGATTGAGGTTATCTCCTGAATGCATGCTGTCGTGCATGTGTTTTTAATTTGTTTAATGCTCATTGTTTATTTGACTTCATCATCCCGTTGGATGGCAAGACACTCCACACTTCTCCACCCTTTGCAGGACACTATTTGACTCTTCTGCGCATTTCTAAAACTTCTCTCTCTGTACCGCAGTGAACGACTCCAACGTTCAGTTTTTGGACCAAGACGACGATGACGACCCAGACACTGAGCTCTACCTGACCCAGCCGTTCGCCTGTGGTACCGCATTCGCCGTCAGCGTGTTGGACTCCCTGATGAGTGCGGTGAGTTAGCGGCTAAACAGCTGCCACGTTGACATCTCTTTACCCATTCGAATTCCTTTAAACAGATTAGCGTGCCTAAAATCCTATCAAGAAATTATCCCTGCTGAATAAGTCGATTCAAATCCTTTCATTGTGCGAAGGATCCTTCATATTATCTACTAGGCTTCAGATGATCTTTCCGTTGGTATTCAAAAGCAGCCAGTGATTTGGGGAACAAAGCCACCTGTCAAAAGGTGCACAGTCATTTCTCTCCCATCATGGCATGTCATATAGAATTACACGAAGGCATGTCTGACTGCTAATCCTGCGGAATAATGTATAGGAAAGAGACATCCTCCGGCTGTGCTGTGCTTTAGATGTAGGGCTCAGGCGTTACCAGTAGGCAGAGGTTGGTAAATGAAATGCCACATTGATCAGACAGCACTGTCAGCAGCGGTGACATCAAAAGGAAAGTTGTTGCCAAGACTCCTCATATAACGTGTCATGAAATGAACTTTCAAGAGTCTTATTAGATCTTTTAACAAGGTAAGTGCTCAAGTTTTCTTTAATGGCATGCCTTGACACGCAACGTGGGCTGCTGTGGGGCGCAGGAGCTCTAATCTCCTAACAGTGTCATCTAGGCTAGATTAGGAAAGATACCTTTTTTCACTTTTCCCTTCTTCGTTGGCGTTTTCTTCTTTCCCCCTCGCTACCTACGACCGCTGCTATCCCCTTATCCATATGATGGCTTAATTCCAGTACCTTTCACTTTGAGTGAAGCTAGAACAAAGCAGCCTTCAAGTGCATTTCACTGTGGACAAAGGTGAAGGCTGCTAATAGACAGCTCTCATCCATCATCCGGCTGAATGCTGCTGTCAGGGGCCTGGAGAGGTGTCACTCCAGCTCGCGGCGACACAGCCCTCTGCTGCTCACACGAACCACCTCATGATCCGGCTACAATCTTTTATTTTTATACCTTAATCATTTGACAACTTTATCATCATCAGTGACACTGGAGAACATCTGATGGACAGGATACTGCAGGGTCAGAGTCCACATGTAACAAATCTGGCTTGGACCTGCAAGCTTAAGTTTTAGGATTTTAAACACACTACGCATCTTTCAGAGAGATGTATTTATTTATCATTCTAAAGTGATACACTTAATAGTTTAAAAGTGGCAGTAAATGCTAAAGATAATTTTACATACAAATAAATTGTGTAATCTTATGCATAATCATAAAATAGTCCTGAAATAAATGTATCGATTTCCAAAAAACATTCAGCAGCAAACAACTTTTAATAGTGATTACAACAGTAAATGTATATATTTTTCCAGCAATTAATTATTAGTTATTAGTAAATGTTTGGATATAGCATTGAAACACTTTTGTTCTAAATCTAAAGCTCTTTGATCTTTAGGCTTACATCTATATTTCAATACAATGTTTTTTAGTGACAATAATCTGCTGAGAGGAGTATCAGGTACACTGTAAAAAACAATCACACGAAGAAACAGAAAATATGTATTAGGCCAAACATTATTAGTGTTTATAGCATAAAAACACAAACATATTGTATGTAAAATGTAAAAAAAAAAAAAAAGAAAAAATTGTTTCCATTGTCTGGAAAAGCGTCATGTGGGCATGTCTAGGCCTTATCTAGGTCTTCATACACTTTACAGTGCTAGGCTCAGAAGAAATTCTCTATTCTTCCTTAAAGAGGAATTTAAAAAGAAAACAAATGGTGTAGGTACAAAGCTACTGTTGATGGGTGGAAAACCATTTTTTTTATACCAGAACAGCCCAGTTATTGGTTAGTGATCAGTTACGAAATTAGTGTTTCCACATTTGCGGAGCGTGTGTGCGTTTCATTGTGAATAAGTAGCATTTTGATTGATTGTGTTTGGAAAAGAAAGCAAGTGACTTTGCGTTTTAGGTACAGAGTTGTGTGTAGAGTTTTAAATAAAGGATTTTATGCAATTGGAATTTGAGTTCAAGGCTAAGAAATATTCTGGTTTTAAAGATTTGCTGTGTAGTTTTGCATCTTGAATGAGATGTTTCTAAAATTGTAAGCAGTTGGAAAATAAGGGATAGTTCATCCAAAAATGGAAGAGCAGGGATGAAAGTAACATTTTTTATTAAAACCTAATTTAAAAAATATATTTTTTAGCAGAAATATATATTTTTTTGTGTGGTTAATGTTTCGCAACAGTGCTCTATCAAAATCAGCTGTTATTTTGTATTAATGTAAAACAACTCCTATAAAACTTCATTTTAAACAAAAGTTGCACATTATTACTTATGACCCCATGAGCAGGGACGAAAGTAACACACAGGTGGGTCAAAAGCAACGCAACAATGTTGTTTGCTAAATTTACTGGCTTAATCTGGTTCATTTTAAATATATCTGACTAAGACCTTGTCAATTTTCACTGCAAACATATTTTGCATTTGCATTTAAAATTTCACTTCCATTAAATGTTTCAAAAGCAATCCAGCAACGCAAAATGTTAAGATTTTCTATCAGTTTTATTATATATATATATATATATATATATATATATATATATATATATATATATATATATATATATATATATATATAATTATTATTATTATAGTCAATATGCATTAATCTTATAAAACATGAGTCAAAACACTGAAAACTCCAATATGGCAGTAAAAAATATGGCATGGCTATTATCAGTGGGACATAATTAACAGTGCTACTTTTGTCCCCACATGAACTCTTGCCATTTAAATCTGATTTACTTTTAAACTGAAAAACTCAAAGATTTCAAACTCAAGGATTGTTATTGCACTAAATAACCTGAAGATTGATCATAAGTGTGACACATAAAAAAAGAGAAACACATCTTGTAATAAAAGAAAAAGATAACCACAACAATAATTTATATTTTGCTCTTAAAAGCAGAAGTTTTGAGCTAATTGCAGGACACAGTTCTGCAATTCTCTGATATTTGGCCGCATTATCAAGGGTTGCATGCTGAATGTGCTGTTATAGCCTGGAAATCAAATGTTGTCATGGCATTGAGAAAATCGATTTGTTATTTTTGTCCCACGTTACTTTCGTCCTCGCTCTCCTCATCAAATAAAGTTGAAGTCAGAGATATTAAACCCCCTGAATTATTAGCCCCCCTGTTTATTTTCTTCCCCAATTTCTGTTTAACGTAGAGAAGATTTTTTTTCAGCACATTTCTAAACATGATAGTTTTACAGTACATAGTATTAGATGACAGTACATAGTATTTCACTAGATATTTTTCAAGGTTCTGACTTCAACTGTATATTTACATTTTCATTTTTGGGTGAACTATACCTTTAATGCTTAAAGTTATAAAATATTTAACTGGTTTATTTAATGGCTTTATAATAGTTTAACATGAAACAAACCCAAAACAAATCCGTAAGTTTTGCCGATTTAAATGTTATCCATAATATTCCTGAATAAATTTGATAAAACATATTAGGCATACTTAATTGTGTGCATATTTTCAAATATTAATTACTTCCCAACTAGATTTATATCTAGAATATCTGTGACTGTTCCATTCCTTTTTAAACAAAGTGATCACTCCAGTAATGAAGACAAAGTTTTAGTCTCACTCAGCAGTTAATATGACACACTTTTAGGAAAAAATAATAATAATAAAAAAAACAATTATACAATAAAAATCCGACTTTTGAACTTGAACAAGCAGTCGTCCTCAAGTTGTGTTATGAGATCTATTGTGCATTGCATCTAATCTACAATTAGCTACAATAATGATAATTAAAATGTCCTCGTGTGCAAAACGCTCCCCTGTTAAGCATAGCTGGTGTTACCAAAATGAATGTGCATGGGGAGGAGAAGAGGACGACAACAACAACAGCTGGCGTAATTGCATTCCTGTGTCTCTTCCCTTCCCAGGGAGTGAAATGAGAAGAGACAGATCAGGGTCTAGATAACAGTGTTCGGGACAGCTCCAAAATCCTGACTGTCTTGAGCTGTGACTCTAATGGTGCTCATGTCCGGATGCTCTCCTTTATCCTGGCAGACATACTTCAATGATAATATCCTCACCCTGATCCGGACGCTGGTCACGGGAGGCGCCACGCCGGAGCTGGAGGCCCTGTTGGCTGAGGAGAACGCTCTGAGAGGTGGCTACAGCACGCCGCAGACGCTGGCTAACAGGGACAGGTGTCGGGTCGCCCAGCTGGCCCTCTACGATGGGCCCTTCGCAGACTTGGGGGTAAGTGGACGCTTAAGAGGAGCTGACACGTTTTGGCACTTTACCCAATAGGCCTCGTTCCTCGTTCGACGCCTTCTCTGCTTGCTAATGCAAAGTGAATGAGCTAAACACGCAAAGTTTGTGGCTTCAAAAAAAAAAAAAACACTGTTGTAAATCTTTGATGGTATTTCTGGATCTAACTCGAATTCAACACATTTTATTATAGCCGTGGAGACAGTGCAGTCTTGAAAATGAAACATTGTTCAGACACCTTCACCATTTCTCACATTATCACAGTTTATTTGCTGTAGTCTAGGCAATGCTAATACAATATGACAAGAACTCAGCTTTTCCCTGTTCAACTGTCAGAACAAATGCATCTTAATAATATCAGATACCTGATAGAAAGGAACAATATGTAATGGATTACAGTCAACCAACCAACATGACAATATTTAGACAGCTATCAGTGCTTTATTGCTTCCCACTATGCAGTCTGTAGTCACTTCCTTTTGGTTTTAGTGCACTGTATGAAAAATTGTTGGGTAAACTTTGAAGTTTAGTTTATTTTGCTATAGTCACTTGCCTAAATGAACAACATTGGAGAAATTATATCTGGTGCCTGAATAATTTTGGTTTGACTGTAAATGAAGAAACTTGGGCAAACCGCACTTAATTTTAAACTAGAAATGCCTAAAATAACTTGAAACGTTGAAATTGCTGTTTGTTCATTTTTTTCAGGACGGAGGTTGCTATGGAGACTTGTTCTGTAAAGCATTAAAAACCTACAACATGCTGTGCTTTGGAATCTATAGATTGCGAGATGCACATTTAGGTGCACCAAGCCAGTGCACAAAAAGGTGAGTTGTTCTCTTTATCCTCAGAGTCAGCATGCCTGTAATCCAACTTCAGCACTGAAAAATATGTGTATTCTTTAAAACTTCAGCCCATACTTGAGCCCATAAACCATGGCGGCATAGAGGACCACCCAACATAAATTAATGCTTGCTTGTAAGATGCATAGAAAATTGTCAGTGAGATTTTAATCCTTGAAAGAAATCAAAAACGATCAAGTAGAAGTTTTCTAAAGGTAGGCAAGTCATTTGTTACTAATGATTTCTATTTAAGGTAAAACTATTGATATTTAACGAACGATCCTCATTAGCATGCTTTTCACAAAACAAACACATTTTTTTCAGCATTGTTATTTGTTTCTTAAACACCATATCATTGTATTAGGATGATTTCTATAGTAATGGAATACATTAAATTAATACAAAATGGAATACTGTTTCTGAGTCCAAGCAGCTACTCATTTGAATTGAGAAAACATTTGTTTATGTCCACTTTTTAGTCCTATTACACAAAATGAATTTTATAAAAATCCATGTTGTACACAACAGTGTTTAAACTGGCATCATAAATACTACTTTTTAACAATTTATGAAAAATGAATCACTTTCTTGGCATCGGATATTAGGCTATATGGTTATATACAGTTGAAGTCAGAATTATTAGCCCCCTTAGATTTTTTTTCTTTCTTCTTTTTAAAATATTTTCCAAATTATGTTTAACAGAGCAAGGAAATTTTCACAGTATGTCTGATAATATGTTTTCTTCTGGAAAAAGCCTTATTTGGTGTATCTCAGCTACAATAAAAGCAATTTTTAAAATTTTTTAAACATCATTTTAGGGCCACAATTATTAGCCCCTTTTAGCTATATTTTTTCTCGATAATCTACAGAACAATCCACTGTTATACAATAACTTGCTTAATTACCCTCACCTGCCTAGTTAACTTAATTAACCTAGTTGTCCCTTTAAGCTGTATAGAAGTGTCTTGAAAAATAGCTAGTAAAATATTATTTACTGTCATCATGGTAAAGATAAATCAGTTATTAGAAATGAGTTACTAAAACTATTATGCTTAAAAATGTGTTGAAAAAAATCTTCTCTCCGTCAAACAGAAATTGGGGAAAAAATAAACAAGCGGTCTAATAATTCAGGGGGGCTAATAATTCTCACTTCAACTGTATATATGTATATATATGTGTGTGTGTGTGTGTGTGTATGTATGTATGTATGTATATATATATATATATATATATATATATATATATATATATATATATATATATATATATATGTATATATATATATATATATAATCTAACAAAATTGCAGTGAATTGTATTTTTGTTTTAAATTTAATATAACTTGAATTGACGTGGTCTACACAAGCTGAGATTGCGATTGTGATCTCCTTATCTAGATTTTCTTGGCTGAAAGACATTCATACCTTTTACTTTCAGGGCTTCAGCTATTCCTAACTGTCAGCTGATACAACTTTGGTTTAATCTAAATGTCCATCTGGGAGCTCTTTATAACAATTCAGCACACACGTCTTGTCTTGATGCATATTATCCATCACACAATGATATATGGCTCAGATGATGTGTCAGACCTTTTGAAACGATTAATTGCGTTAAGAAACAATACACTTACCTTTTCAGATCCCTATAGTGATTATGCATTTTTCTCCTCCTCCCAGCTTTGGGTTGGTAAACTATATAAAGTGCAGAAATGAAAGAGTTTTACCTTTTAACAGATGGCTGAATGTGTGCCGTTTTCCCATGTGCTCAGATATGTCATCACAAACCCGCCTTATGAGTTTGAGATGGTGCCCACGGACCTGATCTTCTGTCTGATGCAGTTCGACCACAACGCGGGCCAGTCCCGAGCGAGCCTGTCCCACTCCTCCCATTCGTCCCATTCCTCCAGCAAGAAGAGCTCGTCTGTTCACTCCATCCCAGCCACCAACCGGCAGAACCGCAGCAGCAAAGCACGTGAAGCCCGTGACAAACAGAAGTAAGTTGGCCCTTTAACCCAGCAGAGTGTGTGTACTGTGCGTTCTGTGGTTTTAACACACTTGGCACAGATAGTATGCTGTGTGTGTTTGTTTCCAGCGTTCTGTTTGTGAGTTTGCTCCATTGTTATGTGCATGTGGCCCTTGCCTTGACCACACACAAACACTCTCAGCTCAATGATCATTGCCTCATCACTAGTGCACATTAACCAGGTCCATCGCTGCTGCATTTGTACAAACACAACTTTAAACAATAAATCAGAGGTCTGCATTCAGATCAGCTTGTAGAGGGACCAGTTTAAAGACTACATTTCTCATGTTAAGATGAGGGACATGTACACATTTGTATTGCACTAAGGTTGTTCACTTACATGACAATGGCTTTTTGGGAGGCTGTAAATAAATGTACTATTATCGTCATTGGGTAAAGTATATAATGCAAATTTGTGGAAATGGTGCTGTCTTGCGCATGCATATTACATGTTCAGACTATAGACTTGCGCCTTCGTAAACTACAAAAAAAATAAAAATTCACTAAACCTACAAGAAAGGGGTCTGTTATTCATAGATGGATTTGATTTTTAACAAGATCCAGGATAGTTTCATTCTTTAAAAGTGTTGTTGTCATGGCAACAGGTATGGCTCAAACCCGCTCGGGAGCAGGCATATTTCATTTAAAAACAGGATCAGATTGCAATTTTAAGCACAAGTGCTGCTAGAGGTATGTGCCAAACTGCTGATATTTTCTACTGTATTAAATTGGAGAATATAAAAATATTGTAAAATTATACAAAAAAACAACAAAAGTAGGCCACATAAAAGGTCACAGCACTACCTTTTCACGGGACTCATATATCTTTTTTTTGTACTTGTTTAGTGACTAATGTGTAGACTTTACGATACTAATATGGATCAGATACAGTTTATGATAATAGATATGACTAATATTCTTATTGAGATTCTTTTTCTAGAGGAATTTTGTAATGTACAGGAGGCATGCACACAAAACATTGACAGCTAATATGTGGGTTATTTGATACATCGTCAGAGATAAATATCAAAATGCTTTTTTTTTCTGAATTAATTCAAGGGCCAGCAATGCCTTATACCAATCGATTAAAAAAGTTTAATACTGTCAGGTAGAAAATCTCCTCTAATAATAAATAAATTGCTAAAGGCTGTACTCTTGACACATGAACAATGCCTTTACAAATAGCCTACAACAATTATTTTGCTTTCCATTTACTATGAATGTTGTTATTTTGCCCACATAACTGTTGACCATTACGCTGCTGTCTTGGTGACAGCCAATCGCTGCATTCCTGATCAGGATTTGGGGGTTGGATCCTTCAATAATATCAGATCAAATCATTCACATGTTTTAATCCGATTCTCAAAAAACTTGTAGAACGGACCCCAGGGGGCAGAGCCTAGATCTTTTAATCTTGATAACTGATCCCAGGCTAATTTGGCTCTTCAAACAAGTTCGCGAATCAGATTAAAATGTCTCTATGAAATGATCTGAAATCGCTGCATGTGTTGTGAAGGACAAATTTTTGTTATTTATTTATGCAACGATTGGCTGATGGCACATCATTTGATATTAATTAATTATCCATCTGAGCAAAATGACAATCAAATTGCAGGTAACAATTTGTTACATATGATATGCAATACCTTTTCACAACTGGCTTTTTACGCATTAATTTTACATCAAAAAAGCATTTTGATATTGTTTAAGGTGTCTGCAAAGCACTAAAATATTGGCCATGCCTATTATTGAACAAAAACCCACTGTATAACCTACAACGATAAAAAAAAAAAAAAAAAAAAAAAAAAAAATATATATATATATATATATATATATATATATATATATATATATATATATATATATATATATATATATATATATATATATATATATATACACAAATAAAATATATAAATAAATATTTACAAATATTTTAGGGTAATGTTATTTGAGAACCTCCTTTTTTTAAAAGTAATGTTACTTTACTCGTTATTCAAATTAATACTATTACATAACTCACGTTACTTGTATTGCATTACATTTGAAGAACGAAACCTTCCTGGATGATGTCAAATGTAGCTCATGTCCCTAGTACTGTTCTTCCAGGGGTGTCAAACTTAGTTCCTAGAGGTTTCAAACTTAGTTCCTAGAGGTTTCCCAGAAAAGAGATGGTGTTTAACTAGGGTTAAAGCTGTCAAACTGTGCTGTGAGTTGTTACTTCTGTATTTAACACAGTGACATTGCCATCTACAGACACCTAGTGACACGAGTAATGCAGTGTTATTTTTGTGTTTTTGAAAATGAGAAAAATTTTGACATTGTCATGTAAACATACCACAATTCATGAAATTATTTTCACAATGATTAAAAATCACAATTTCCAGGTCCCATGCAGACCTCTAGAGCGGTGCAGTTAAAATTGATTCAGCTCTATATTTCCCATCAGCATTTGTGTAAAGGCAACCTTTAGTCATGGCCACACATTAGAGCGGAACAAGCATTAATCCATTTCTTGCCTTTCTGTTTGTCCAATCATTGTTACATGTTGTGTGTGAGAGAACTGCAAATTGCATCATCATGTTTTTAGTCTTTGTTAGTGGCTTATTTTTAGTTCTGCTCTAGTGATTTCTTTATTTTGTTTATGTTTTAGGTAGGGTTTCGAGACGTTATCATAGCATAAATAGTTTCACATCATCCCTAAATACCTTGCAGGTGCACATGTCTGTCTTTAAAGCATTAGATCATTTAATTGTTAATTATTTAATATCGTATAGCGTTTTTATCATCCACAAATACAGTCATCATGATGAATTAAAGAGCTGCAAGGTATTATGGGATGTTGTAAAACCCTGCATTTATTTCAGTGCCTTTTATGATGCGTGCCTTAAAGTTCAAGTTTTAGAGATTGTAAGATAATCCCTCACCTTAGAGAGAATAATAGTTAAATTGAGAAGTAAAAAGCCTTTTAAAGTTAAGCAAGCTGAACAATTAAGTGTTAAAATTACTTTAACAATTATTGAATTTGCATCAGTAAGATTTTAAGAATAATTCCCCATTAGGTTAAAAATGAAGATGGTTATTTGACATTGTTAATCAGCAGACTAAAAATGTAGGAACATGATGTCAGTTATTCTGTTTGAGACCTGTTACTTGCCTTAAAACTTACGTAGACCACTTTTTTTTCTAAAGTGCAACAAGGATGAATAGAATGGGCCCAGGTATGCAAGTTAATGATTCTGCATGATACAGCACCTGTTGTGGGATCTTTTAAACCATAACTTTGTCCTTTGTGGAGCACTGTTATGAGAGGGGATTTTGATTTGACTTTCCAAGGAAATCATGCCTTCTTTTCATCTTTGCTTTCTAAGTGAAAGCAAATGGCTGCTGCTGCTACTGCCTAACTCTTGTCATGCTCAGGACCATCCCAGCATTGCATGCGGTCGACTACCACCCTTCTCTCTACCTCTGTCCATCTGATAGGTTTCCAGTGATCTCTTTCTCAGTAGTCCCCTCTTGTTTTCATTTAGCTCTCATTAGGTTCCTTTTTTCTTTCTCTGAGACAATCTGCATTGTGTGAGAGGTCAGTGTGTCTGCACATTGTTTATCAAAATGTACTTGTTAATTCAAAGCGAATAAAGTATTTGGAAAATAGAGAAGTAAAATCAAATTGAATAGCTCGTTCCATCTTTGTATACTTATTCTGAGTCATGTAAATCAAAATGCAACCTCTGGTGTAAACTAGGCAAGTTTCTCAACCACGTTCCTGGAGGACCACCAGCACTGCACATTTTCCATGTTTCCTTAACCAATTTCAGATCATCAGCTCATTAGAAGAGACTGAAAGACCCATAATTGGTGTGACAATCAAAGGAGACATCCAAAACATGGAGTGTGTAAACATTGGTGTACACAACACATTTGTGTTCAATTCTGTCAGCAAATTTAATCTATACCCTGGTTATAAAAATAAAAATGTTGACAGCTTTAAGCAAGCAAATACTTAACTCTATGATTGGATCTTCATTGCCATGATTAATGTGTTTCTTGTTTCTTATGTTTGGCACAGTTCTTTAACACTAACTGATTCAGTGTGAAGCTTCAGTCAGATCTATGCCCTGGTCCTATACCAGGATGATAATGCCAAGTTTCATCAGGCTTAATTTTCACTGATCTTTCAATCTTCGCATTGTCATCAAGTATCAGCATGGAGTATTTTTTCCAACTTTATTAGGAAATCTACATGCTGCTTCAGAGTGAAAATAATTATTGCCAAAATGATACATGCTAGAAACAACTTATTCACTATAATAAACATCAAATCATAGACTATAAGTGTGTTAGTCAACCAAAAACTGAATTTCTTCATGTCGTTTCAAACCCTTCATTTACCTTTAGAACACAAACTAGAATATTTTAGAAGAAAGCCAGAAGCTCCCATATCCTCCATAGACAGCAAAAGTCCTGTTCAAACGCCAATACCAAAAGTATCCTCAAAACAGTTTGAGTTTTCAGTGGTACAATCAGAATATTTTCAATCTTCAAAAACATACAACAAAAATAGCAACTTTATTCAACAGTTTCCTCTCATTTTTGCACTGATTTATAGTTTGGATGCTAGTGAACAACTTCCTCTGTTTGAAACAAAGCATTGGCATAGATATTGCATTAGAGACGCATTTATGAGTGATACAGTATGTGAATGCAGTGCACACCCTGTACTATATAATCTAAGTTGATTATTTTATTTATACTTATTTTGTTTAATGTGTGCACAAAAATATTCCTGTGGCTTGAAAATAATCTGATCAACCACTGAAGAGCCATAGACTGTTTTGAAGAGGTTTTTGGTACCTTTCTGCACTGGGGTGCGTTTCCGAAATTCATCGTTAGCCAACTGAGGTCACTACAAACAGAGTTCGTTGATTTGGCTTTTCCCAAATCCATCATTTCAAAGAACATTTGCAAACTGAGTGGCAAACTTGTACGATTCCAACCACACATCTTGAGCTGTAGTTAGAAGCAAATATCCTGGTTGTAATCTATTTCTAGTTATCCATCCATCTATTATTTAAAAGCGGATTATACGTTACATCTCCAAAGCTTGTAAAAACTAAAATGTATAGCATATGTTAATGCTTTTAATTTATAGTAGATTATTTATTAAGAAATGTATCTGTACTGTAGGTCTATATGACATGGGCCTGTTGGTTAGAAGATTTCTGCAGTGATAAAAAACAAATAAACAATATCCTACTTAATAATGTAATAATAATTATTATTAGGTAAGATATTTATTATTTTCTTAGTAAATGGCCGACTGTACATTACAATCATTAGCTTAATTTAAATGATTTGTATGTGAGATTAGAGTGTTAGCTAAGTGATTATGTTTTAGAATAGTATATGGAATATTCTCAATAATATCTGTAAAGGAAAAATTGGCCCTAAATGTGCAATTTACATATATTTCAATTAATATGGAAAGTGTGTACATGCTTTTATCAAAAGTAATATTGGATTTTTTTTTTAAATGTGTGTGCATGTAAAACAATATCATTTGCACAAAAATTTGGGTTTTTTCCTCTAAAGAAGTTGTTACTCTATCCTGTTTAGAGCACCATAATGGACTTTTTACGTTATAAAATACATTGTTGAAATGAAGGATATGTGACCAAACAGCTACAGTTTTGGGAAACGCACCCCTGGTCGGGAACCTCGCTGTCTGTGCAAGATGAGTAAGCTTTCCGATTTAATTAAACATTTCTTATATCAGTTGATTAACCGACATTTCCAATTATTCATGACACATCGGTGGCTGTTATCATATTTGCCACTTTACGTTGCACCTTCCATCTTGTAATGGAAGTCATATTACTGTATATTTTGTAGTTTCTCATGGCTTACGGCTGCGTCAATCTAAAAAAAAAAAAAAAAAACGGAGATTCGAACTATTTAAAAAGTTCTTTACTCAAACCAGACGAAAGTGGTTTCATTTTCCGCTCACAGATGAAATTCAGCTCAAATATTGTAATAGAGGGGATCCATGATGAGAGTCCCCGTGCTGCTGAAATTGGCTCTTTTAACCCTTGCGGAGCCACAGGATGTCTCGGGGCGCTGTAAGTGCCAGCATCAGTAGTGAACTCAGGGGAGCTGAGTGAGGTGACTGACTCCTTGCACCACCTCAGGCACAGCTCCACTCACATCAAACGAGTGCGGCGTGACACTCTCCCCCCGCGGCTCACCGCAGCCTGACACTCCAAGGTGTGCAGCACATTTCAACTTGGAGGAATAGTTGGAGTGCTGAAAAATGACACCGCCTAGGAGAAATGTGATGAGGACGTACTCTATGTGTGGCTTAAAGTTCTCAAATGAAGCGCTTTCCAATAAACGGCTGATTCCGGAGACCTGTAAACATCCTCAGATACATGGCATGATACAGTCATTCCTTTTGGCTACAGTACGCCCTTGTTTAAACGCTTTTACATACCGTACTGTGCTGCCTCATGAAATCAGTAATAGGTCCAACAATGTGTGTTTCACCCTGTGTCCTTCTGAATGTGATCATGTATAGAGTGTGAGAATGAGAGCGTGGTGGGTTTTTTTTTTTTTTTTTAGAGAGAGATATGCATGACCCTGCTGTACAGATCTGATTTTAACACTATGTTTCTCGTCTTCTACTTGTCTCCTGCCCTGGCTGTCTCCCAGAAAAGAGATGGTTTACAGATGAAGCAGAAAACGCATACCCAAGGAACATTCAAATCAAGCCTATGAGCACTCACATGGCCAACCAAGTCAATCAGTACAAATCCACTAGCAGTCTGATTCCACCTATCCGAGAAGTCGAAGACGAATGCTGAACAAATCCCCCGGCCTTTCTTATCACTGAGGGAACTTGGGTCATCCTGCTGTAAAAGACGAGCGCTATTCGTGAAACGCTGACTGTGATGACGCCGACACATTGTTCTTCCCTTGTTCCACTCGAGGGTTCGAAGCGATCGAGGACTAGAAGGGACTTCCTATGTGTATACCTTTAATGTTACTTCCATACTTTTGTATATGTATACATAGTGATGTACATAATGACAATCAAGTAAGGATTGTACAGCCCCTAGCACTTTTTAAAATAACAGGCGAACAAAAAAGAAAAAAAAATAGAAGAAAAAAAAGATACTTCCTGTGATTCTTTGCATTATCTCACCTCTGCTGTGACCTGACTCCATGCAGAGGGCGCTATTATGGAGGATGAGGGTCACCCTCGCTCACTTCATCCAAACACTACCCAAAGATCAGCCCCATCGATTGAGTCGTGTATCTGTTGTCCATTTGGTTTTTGCACTACCATTTAATAACTGACGAAAGAGTCAAAGCTTTCCCTCGCTTCTCCTCTGAGTTGGGGTCTGACATCACAGGCTGAGGCTGTTAAACGAATGGCTGTGTTTGTTTGGTGCATGGTGTGTGCTGAAGGCTGCCCGAAGTAAACCGAGGCTCAAAAAAGGATGCCCATTTCCATCCCCGCAGACTGTTTAGGCACATGGAAATGTTTGCAAATGGCCATCCCCAACGTAGCTCTTCGGAATTGGCAATACACTGAGGATATGCACTACTTCTGTTGACGTCTTTCCATCATCCATGACTGCTAGTGATCGAGGCTTCTAATGTTTGTCTGCGGCTCTGCTATTAATGCGACTGAATGAAACACTAATATCACCTGCTGATAATTCAACAATGATTGAGCTTCCAAACTCAAATAATCTTCTGAATGAATTGAAAATAATGCCACATATTGCGAAAAGTGGGCACCGACGGTTCCTCCTTTGGGTGTTGCCACTGCCTGGCACAGGGTTGGCACAGGGGTGGTTAAAGTGCTTGGATGTTCCCTGTGACCAACCATGATGCTCAATCACACAAGCTCAATAATATTGTTCAATTATCAGCCAAAGATGTAACTTTGCTGTGGACTAAACAGATCTGAACATCACTCACGTCTACCGAGGCTACAGCTTAAAGTAGAACGTGTACTGATACAAATGCTTCACAGACCTTTGAACTTGGCTTCAAGTGCTCTGTCAGATTTATACATAAGTACATACTTATTTTTTATCCATGAGCGTAATCATTTTGTACTTATTTTTATACATATCAGAGAACTTTATTTCTAAATGTATCTTAAAGATATCTTACTAGCTACAGTGCGCAGCGGCGGTTGGGTTTCTTCAATTTTAGCCCCCTGACATATCACGTAACATCAACCGGGACACGTCAAAGATCTGTGAACCCGAGTGGAATTTACCTTTCCATCAGCTCACGCGGGCTGCTTTGAAGGACCTACTACTCAAACATGCTTTCATTTTCATAAGCTAACAGATAAATGACTACTCACACTTTTGTGTAATTCCAGGTAAAGCGATGTTGACATGAACTCACGCATGAGGAGGGGGCTCTGCTCTTTCTGTCATAAGGTTACGGTAATAGTAGTGATGTTTGGCCTAAATTAGGTCTCGCTAGAGAGGAGAGCACACTGATGCTAATAGCCATATCACTGTAGAAAAGAGACGTTGTCCATCCATTAGGCGAAAGAATAGAAAACTGTTTTAGAAATCTGCCCATTCTAGTCAACGTTTATTTTCTCAAATAAAAAAAAAGGATCTCAGCTTTATCGTTTGTCTACTGGACAATTAGGCTTTGTCCTGAAGTGATTTTCTGATTGTGATTACATTGGTGTTACACTTTGTAGCAAGTAGATTTCTTAAAAAAAAAACAATAATACTAATGTGAGTAAAATGTATGTAAAATTGGATTGTCGACATACTTGCTAGCCTGAAAAAGACTTTGAGCAAAAAAAAATAAAAAATCCATTGGCGTTAAATGTCCGATATTTTTAGTCTCCGTGCGGTCCTTTTCCTGTAATGAAAGCGCATTACAAAGGAAAGCCGATCGCGCAACAGCAGGTTTCATTTGATGAGAAGAGTGTAGATGCAGAACTAGCTCTTTTACACAGGGGTAATTAACCATTTTACATTCCATTTTGTCATCCGTTACAATCACACATACTTTGAAAATGTCAAAATGGCTTGTTTGTTTACAGACTTTCTTTCTTTCTTTGTCAAAACACATTCTCAGGTAGCGATCCTGACGACTAAACAAAAAGCAGGCTTACGTTTTCTTATGGTTACCTTTCAAAGCGATACAGCTATTTTCTGCTCCATTGCAACAAATGTGCAATATTTTAGTATCATGCAATTTATTTGTACATCTTGTGAAGATACTAGAGTGTACACATATCAGTGCCATGACATGTATCGTCTACTAGCATCAGTCAGTCATTGGGTCTTGATGAA
Organism: Danio rerio; assembly: GCF_052040795.2. Lineage (NCBI taxonomy): Eukaryota > Metazoa > Chordata > Actinopteri > Cypriniformes > Danionidae > Danio > Danio rerio. Next base: position 18,611,894 of record NC_141033.1, read on the forward strand.
TATGATGGCGTCTAACACTGGCATGGAGAACATCCAAGCCATCTTTGCCTCCATGCCAGGACAGTGCCAGGCAGTGCAGGACCACCAAAGGAGGAACAGCGGAAGACCCACTAGAGCGAAAAGTGGCATTCAGATGGGCACAAGACCTGTGCGAGCTGCTGAAATCCAAGCACCTTTGATACCTTATAGATACTGAGGGGAAAAAAGACCACAATGACTGAGTGATGCTACGTAGAACTGACTATGATGTTTACATAGGCTCACCTGTCAATGTATTCAAGAGTGTTTTAATTAAAGTAACATATAAAGCAACCTTACTGATGTGCTACTGTATGTAATACACAACTGTCATATTTTGGCTACTTTATTCTACTGTAAAGGAAAGAGTTACGTTTATAGACTAAACTGCTGTATAAAGGAAACACACTGTAACAGAATAGAAACACTTGGAGGGAATTAAGTCTTAACATGCTGAACTTGCGTATGGATTACTATTTTGTTGCTGTCTTTTCTTCCACTTCAATAAATGATCGAAACATCCATCTATACATGTACTTATTGGCATATTCATTACAGGAAAAAGGAGTTTGTCATAGCGGAATATGACTGATTTGATTGGAGGACGTGATGGTGCTGAGCTGATCTACCTGACTCTGTCAAATATAACCTGCTGATAAACATACTGTCTTGTACAAAAAGTTTGTACATAAATTGTACATGGTTTCTTTTTGTATTTTCTCAAATTAAAATGGATGTATTTGTGTTCTACAGGTGACTGGTATATTGCGTCATTACTTCATTTAACACTACATTAGATTGAATACACACACACACACAACGTTGACTATATTTGAACGTCTTTTACTAATTATAAACAAGTAATTAGGACTTTTCATTATCATTTAACCCAATGATTATTAGAAAGATTAATCTGTTTAATTATTTTAATGACTAAAAGACTTTGACTTTCATTTTCATTCATTCATTCTCTTTTTGGCTTAGTCCAGCGCTGCCCAAACTCGGTCCTGGAGGGTCGGTGTCCTGCAAAGTTTACTTCCAACCCCAGTTAGACACACCTGAACCAGCTGATCAAGCTCTTTCTTGCTTTACTAGAAACTTCAGGCAGGTGCAGGTGTGTTAAAGGAAATTGGAACTAAACTATGCAGGACACCGGCTCTCCAGGGCTGAGTTTTGGCACACCTGGCTTAGTAATTAGGCCTCAGCGCACTGAACCACCAACTTCTCCAGCATATGTTTTACACAGCCCTTCCAGCTGCAACCCAACACTGGGAAACACACATACACTCTTGCATTTACACAATAAAGCCAATTTAGTTCATTCAATTCACCTACAGCAAATGTCTTTGGACCCATGAAAACACGCAAACTCCACACAGAAATGCCAACTGACTCAGCTGGGGCTCAAACCAGTGACCTTCTTGCTGTGAGGTGGTTGTGCTACCCACTGTATCACCATGCTTTACTGCCCTTGTTATACATTTGTTATCTAATAAAAACTGAAAGCTAGTTTACATACTGTAACATTAGGGGTGGGGGGGAAATATTGATACACCATGGTATTATTTTCCACAACAGAATTATATTGATGCACATACTGATACATATTGCCAATATTTCATTGTACTACTTAGATGGATATTAAAATCAATTACTTTAAAGCTCACTACATTAAATGGTGGTGTTAGTAGAATAAAGATGGCTGCATCATGGATACAATATTTAAGACAGGTTTTCATTAGTGATGGTCAGTTTGTCTGCATGACAATCTCATTTATTTGCACTGCAGCAAAACTGAGTGAGATGCACAAACAGAGACATTATTCTGCTTATTTTAAACAACAAACAAGTAAATTAGCTCAAATATGTTGCATATATTTTTCCCAGCACAGGGTTGTGGCTGAAACAGCATGTGCTGTGTAAAAAATATGCCAGAATAGCTGGTGGTTCATCAAACTGTGGCAACTCCTGATAAATCAGGAACTAAGCCAAAGTAAAATGAATAAGTTAATGAATGTTTTATATTTTGGAGATTATGGCAATATATTTAAAATTATAATAATGATAATATGACCAGTATCTTGATATAGCATCAAGGGGATCTTTCCTTTGGGAAAATCCTCTAATACAGTATATACAGGTCACTATAAATAAACAATAGGGGAAACAAAGATTTTGGAAGCTATAAAATAAACCAATTAATTCACAAAATGATTTACTCTTAAGTGTTTGATACACCACATACAAAACCTAAGGTGAAATTATTATCCACTGCAAATGTTTCATTGAAAGCATGATCTATACATGTATTCTCTATCTAATCTAACATAAAAATTCTATAAACAAATTATCTAATGTTGACAGAATAATCATAAATACAAGTTTTTACTGAGGCAATCTCCACGATTTAGTGAGTGAATCCACGCGGTTCCGTTTCCGATTCAATTTTTTTGTTATTGTTGCAAAAAATTTACATGACTAAAATTGGTTATTTCATCCATCACAGTTACCTCAAATTTAAAACAAAACAATCTCAAAAAAGGTCAAAACCCTATTTAGTCACTAAAACTATTTTATTTATTTATTTATTTTTTTTTTTATATTATTTCAGCCCTAAAGCCAATTTACAATTAAGCTGCTAATCATAGGCTGTAAAAGCAATTAGTTTGTTTAATGGTGAGCCTTTTCAAGCGACAAGTTGACTTTGCTAAAACATTTTTTAAACTATTTAATATTATAAATGATTTATTACTAATTTGTAACTATAACGTTTACTTGTTTTTTATTTTTATTATGCACAATTCATTTATCTAGAAATTATAAGTCAACAAGGTTCGCTCAGGTTTTAAGAAGTCAACTAATCACTTTAAAAGAAAAAAGTAAGTAAACCCATTGCTTTAAGTAATTGTTTTTTACAATACATTAAACTGCTCAGGTGTTCACATATTAGAATTTAAAGTGGCTTTCTAAAGTTTACCCTCTGCTCCTACTCACTAAACTTACTCTATAGATGATCCATCCTGAAACGACAGAAAGAACGTGGTGCAGCAAAGCTAAACCAAACCCTGTTATTGTGACATTCATCACAGCATCAAATGACCTATGCAAAGAATGGTGGTAAATATAAACTGTTAACGATTAATTAGAATAATGAAAATATCATGTGAATAGCAGAGAGAAAGAGAGAGAGAGAGAGAGAGAGAGAGAGAGATACTAGCAATGGTGAAATGTACTTAAATTCACAAGTAAAAATACCACCACTTGCCATAGTGCAAGAAAAAAAAAAATATTCTAAACACAACTCAAAGTAAGAGCAAAATATCTGAAAGTACTCAAGAGTAGTGAGTAATATAAGCTATGGCAGTTATTCCAAATAAAAAGAAAATGTAGCTCAAGGTGTTTATGATTACATTCGGTGTGAAATCTGTGTAACCTAAGGAGCAAGCTTCTAGCTGTGTCGATATGTTCACATTTACAGTAGGTAATGCACTTTGATCCCTGACTAACAAGCTATGAGTGTCGAGCAGTTGGTGCCGCAAACCAAGCTCATGCAGCATTGATAGAATCCATGCAGTGTGTGTGTGTGTGTGTGTGTGTGTGTGTGTGTGTGTGTGTGTGTGTGTGTGTGTGTGTGTGTGTGTGTGTGTGTGTGTGTGTGTGTGTGTGTGTGTGTGTGTGTTTGTGTGTGTGTGTGTGTGTGTGTTTGAAATCGGAACATTCTGTAGTGCATTGAGCATGAAACAATTATTTTCTTCTTGGACACTATTAATGCTTCCACACTAGGACTGAACAATATATGGTTTTAGCATCGATGTGTGTATGTTCAATAGTCTCATCGCAGGATTAGATTGTTTATTAAATATTAAAGATATTTTCAATATTATTTTTGATATTATTGTATCAAATTCTTTATACAATCATGACCATGTTACATTTGAGTGTTACATTGTTGTATTAGAATACTGTTCAACCCCACAGAAAACCACAAAACACTGTTATTGATTTCACTTTTATTTTTGCTCTGGTTTATTTACTGTATAAATGATTGTCATGTATGATATTTTATGCAGATCACCCCAATTGATCTAAATTATTGAAATCTTTCCAAAAAGAGCTATAAATCAGCAGCTGAAATTATATTCCGATCACAATGTATGATCGCAGTAAAACAAAATACTGCAATGGCAGATTTTTTCAGTACCGTCCAGCCCTATTCCTCACTACACATATTTACAGCATTTATAAAGCGTCTGTGTCTTGAGGTCTGACTAATTTTTCAATTTGCAATTTGTTTGGATGGTAATCATACATAGGCAATCACCGTAGACAAGAGTAAACTTAGTAGTGGAGTAAAAGTAGAGCACAAAAAAAAAGTTTTCAAGTAAAAGTACACATTTCCTTAGAAAAAAAATTGTTCAATTAAATTTAAGAATTTGCAATTTGTTACTTTACATCACTGGATATTAGCCTGGTCTTACTTTGTTCTTATTTATTTTCCTTTCTTTCCAACACTACATCTGAGCTTGACCCAGCAAGCTGAAATGAAGAGAGGAGGAAGTGGAGCAGATGTTGGCTGCGCTCCTGATTTGTAGGCTGATAAGGGTGGCACCCTGTAAGTTTAAATTTATGGCTTGTTAGTAAGGACTGGCCCCTTTGTGAGATGTTTTCAAAATGATTGATTTACAATAAAGTGGCTCCCTGTGTGTGCACGCAGGCTGAACTGATTCAGATCGATTCCGGTGAAATTGATTGATCAGCCATTTAACTTGGCAGTATGTTTACTGAACGAAACCATGCAAGACCTATTCTCTCAGTCTCTCGCAATAAAACACAAAAGAGCCCCACATCACGACCACAACAGCCACATCTACACTGCCTATATTCCCTTTATCTAAGCAGACATTTACGTGATGCCATTGTCAGCTAAAAACAAAGCTCTTTATGCGTTTTGCCCATTCATTTACAAGACAACAGCATTTTGCTGGACAAAAACAGTAAAAGCAAGTTTTTGAAAATGGTGACATATTCAACAGTGATGGAGAGAGTACTGAAAAATCACACAAGCAAAAGTACCATTACTTGCCTAAAAACATAGTGCAAGTAGGGTCCAAGTATGAGTAAAAGAACTTTTAAAAGTACTCAAGAATAGTGAGTAGTGAGTATTACAGTACACTGTAAAAAGCTGATGCATTTACATCTAATTAGTGGATGTAAATGTAACATTCTGTAGAGCATTTACTTATTGCCCAGCAGGCACACAGTATCATAAGATGTTAACATTAGGTAAGATTTAGGTCCTGAAGTCAGGTGACCAAAATTCAATGTCTAGCCAACATCTAATGTTGCGTTCACTCCAGATGCGGATGAAGCGTCAAGCACATACAATTTACATGTTAAGTCAATGCAAAGGCGTGAATAGAGATCCTGCAGTGTGATATGTGCAAATGAGGCAGCGCTAATGATACGATTCGCGCGTCTTGGGCGATTTGGTGGAGTTGGAAAATCTGAACTTTAGCAGACATTTGCGCCGCGTTAACCAATCATGAGCATTGTCTTGTGTGATTATGACATAGCGCCTGTTGCTGGTGTGCCGGGGGAAAATCCTCCTGCTGACACTGAACAACAGTTAATCAAACTGGGCTCGGCTCAGTCGGAAGCATCGCTGAATGCTTCCATCATCCAGGTACAGTTTCTGGAGGAGTAACTCACAAGTGCACCTCTAAAAGGATCTAGTGCTCTCATACACAGCTCCAATCAAATCAACACTGTTTTTCAGCCTTCCTAAAGCACATAAACACAGCTAATCTGACATTTATTCATTAGGTATGGCAACCAAAAGCCAACATCTGATAGACATCAGTGGTCCATTCACACAAAATCAAGCTGTAACATCATTAGACACTGATATTTGGTTGATTTTAGGTTGGACATTGAGGTCGGCCTGACGTTGGACACTTATGTCAACTTGATTTTCATTTCCCAAAAAAATTGAATGTTCCACGACAATGGGGTTCAACGTCATATTGACGTCTTGTACCTGCTGGGTGTTTAAGGCCATTTAGGTCATCATACAGTAAACATCTGTCATCTTGTCATCAGTGACTTGCATCTAAACTGTCTGTGGGTCATTGCGTGTAAAGATTTTCGACATTTTCTTGAACATTTTTTATTCTTGCAAACATTCATTCATTCATTCATTTTCCTGTCAGCTTAGTCCCTTTATTAATCTGGGGTCGCCACACCGGAATGAACTGAATCCAGCAAGTTTTTACGCAGCGGATGCCCTTTCAGCTGCAACCCTTCTCTGGAAAACATTAACACACATTCACACAAACACACTTATACACTACAGACAATTTAGCCTACCCAATTCACCTGTACCACATGTCTTTGGACTGTGGGGGAGCACGCGGAGGCAGAAACGCTAACTGAGCCGAGGCTCGAACCAGCGACCCAGCGACCTTCTTGCTGTGAGGCTACAGCACTACCTACTGCGGCACTGCTTTGCCCTCCTTCCAAACAATCTGCAGCAATTATAAATCACCCATGTCTTGAGGTACAGTAGTTCATTATGATGCAATTTACCTCCTATGTACAATTTGATTGGACAGGAGTCACAGAATAGATTTTTCTAATCCCCATAGACAAGAAAAAAGTAGGTTTTTTCAACTGCAGGTTGAAGCAAAGTAGTGGAGTAAAAGTACCAATATACAGCACTAAAAATATATGTTTACTAGGAAAGTAAAAGTACACATTTTTAAAACTACTTGTATAGTAAATGACAATTTCTAAAAAAAAAATAAAAAACTACTCAATTACAGTAATTTGAGTATTTGTACTTTGTTACTTTACACCACTGATATTCAAACATGCCAGCTGTCTACTGTAGGCACTGTCTTAGTATATTTATGTTGTTTTAGTACTTGACAAACAAAACTGCACAGATGTATTTTTTTTTTAATGATCACAACATCACACGATAATTGGGCTTATTTTGAGGTGATTTCTCCCCTACTAACAATTCTAGAAATTCTAGCCGGAAGAGGATAAATCAGCTCAAAAATAGCCCAATTATCTTGTGAGGCTGTGATCATCACTGATGCAATATTCTTGGAGGTTCTGAAGATTGTTATCAGATTTTTCTGTGGTGTTAAGAGTGACTTAATCTGCTCAGAAGAACATTGGAAGTGCTCTGAATGTAAATTGTAAATATTCAAAATGTTAATTATTCATGATCAAAAACCCTCATGTGTTGTAAAAACATAGAGGTTGAGCAAACAGGCTGGAATGAAACAATATTCGATCAGAAAGCAAGCTGAGAGAAAGACAGAAGCATAACACAGTAATGGCACAACTCAAAGTGAAATGGATTTGTACAGAAAAGATGAAGGATCAGCTTGTTGATTTGTGGCATGTCTGTTTATTCATCCGCCATGTTTATTCTCAAGACATTTTGAGATACTTTTGGGACATCGGTTGTAAATCTGTTGGTTTGAGTGGTGTGCTGTTTTTTCACATCACATCACACCACACACTATAGGGGCAAAATGGTCAAATCTAGGATTTTTTTGGCCTCTAACATTTGAAAAATCTTATAAGAAAATATCAGCTATGCTTGTTTTCACTGATCTGCATGTACATTGTGTACTGGAAAGTTTAATTAATCAATTAAGCTTGGGCGGTAAGACGGTAATATGGTATACCACGGTCTCTAAAAATAGCATTGGTATTAGTTTCAATATTATAATAATATTATAATATTAATAATTACAGATATACCATCATAAAAAAACAATGCACTTATATAAGACAAAGATTAAATATAGTTTATTTAATGCGTAAAAATGTGTGTGCGTGATTGTCATCACAGGACAGCATGCAGAAGGAAAAGACAGGTGGGGAAAGATGGTGAGTCGCGCAACCTGTGGCCTGGTCTGGAAAAAAAAAACTTCTGCAGTTTGGCAGTATTTCAGGTTTGGACCGAACGAAAAGGGAGAGGCGGTAAATACGAATGAGGCTATTAGCAAATTGTGCAACAAAAAGAAAAACCTTTAAAAGTCTTTTAAGGATATGGTCAAATGTAAGTAATTTGTGTGTATGTCTCTGCGCGAAAACTGTTCTGGATGTTTTGCTTCATTTAATTATGTTTGTTTAACTTTTTTATAAACGGCTATTTGTTGCTAATAATAGTTGTTAATTTTGTTGTGCATGTTATTTTGTTATGGTTTCAGTATTAGTGTTTGGTATTCTTCTGAAATGTTTAGGTACAAGTCAACAGTTTGGTGCCACTGTCTGAGTAATCATTTTTTTTTAATATTCATGGTAATACTGTTTACGGAGGTAAAATAGGGAGGAGGTTTGACAGTATCAAAATTTGGATACTGCCCAAGTCTAATATCAATAATAGTATCACACATAGTATAATATAACTTTAATGACAAGATATCTCAGTGTACTAAACGTGTTTATGTTGCACTCAATATAAACTGGGTCAAAAAGTCTGACCTATTTTTCTTGTCCTATACGTTACATGCTGCTTTTTTAACATTAAAACCCAACTGTAAAGACCAATGATTTGTAATACACAAGCTCAGCTGAGTCCGTTTGACCTCTCTTCATCTCCCTCACCTGCTCCCTGCTCCCTCATCTCTCTGTCGAGACAAAGCACTCTTGTTTTCATCCCACAAATCATCCCGCCATGGACACTTCATGCTGTCCTTTGGATAATTGTGGATGAAAACAGCCCCCTACATTCTCACCTTGGGATGTAGTGGCCCCATCATGCTGCTTATTAACGATTTTACACGGTGAGTCACGGCTCCAGGCCTGTCAGTACGCCAGTAATATTTACTGTCTGACATACAGGCTGTGGGGGGAGATTGGGAAAGAGGCAGAGGGCGGACGGGTTGATTACACCCATCCACCTGACAGCGTCCTCATCCCCGAATCTTTCCGCAAATACACATGCCGGCGTAAGCCTGCTTATTATGAATTAAAGCAGGACCAAATATGGAGAGAACGAAAGTCTGCCAATCAAAGTGGACAAGGCCGGGCGTACCGTAGGTGAGCATTTTCCCACATGAATACATTCGAGTGGCCATTATGGGCCATTTAGCAAATCAATAGCCGCTAAAATCAAAAACAATTTTCTGGGTGGATTGTCAGTGGAGTAAATGAAAGTGAGAAATTTCTCATATTGAACACTTGACAATCAATGCGTGGCACACTTGATGAGGTTTGTTTTGAACGTGACAATTTGTTGTATTTTTTTGTGCTGAACGTCAGCCCTCTCGGATGCGGTCTCTCCAGGAGTCCTTCTCTGTGAGTCCACCCCCCCTCCACTCGCATTCACCATCATCTCCAGGAGCCTCCAAGGCCCCGGCCTGGCCCTGATAATAGTTTCCATGACGATGCGGCATGCTCAGTGCATCAGTGCCAGCTCAGATAAACAGTGATCCTTTACAAAAACAAGAAGGTCATTACGGCAGCTTGTCAAATCAATGCTGAGAGTGTCCCGGCTGATTAAGCCATCCTCTCTCAGCTCTGACACCGTGTCAATAGTGGCGCGCCGTCTGAGCACGGCCAGATGATTGGAGTGAAATGCCCATCAGTCAGAGAGCTGAGCCGGACTAATGATTCCCTGTGCTGCCTATTAGAGCTACATGACAACTCAATCCTGCACTGGAGGCAGAGAGAGAGAGAAGAGCGAAAGGAAAACAGTGACCTTGTTGCATTATTTGAAGCTGAATTAAATTGGCAGCAGCAGTTAATCTTTACCTGAGGCGATTAACAGAATTTAAGAGGAACAACAAAAGCATGGCGCATTTGCCATTTTGGCTTTCTCTTCCTGACATTTTGATTTCCTTCTCCATCCATTCTTCTGGAAGATGATGATTTATCATTAAGAGGAGATAGAGAGAGGGGAGGATCATCTGCATCGTAAATCGCTAGCATAAAATGCGCTCTGGGTCGACTCTTTTAATTTGTTTTAGCGTGTTGCTCCCCGGCCCCGTGGTGAGATTTGTGTAAGCCTCATCCAATTGACTTCTTGCTTTTGTCAGTTGGGACTGATCCCCCTGTGGCCCGCCGGTGACTGCAGCGTGAGCTGAGCCGGTGGTCTGTGCCAATGTGTGCCATCAGATAGCTGGAATCACATGGCATTAAGCGCTCTCGCTTGGGAGCTGCCTAATTGCTTAGTGTTAATAGAGCGCACTTAAACTCACTAATCTTGATTTACTTTTTATCAGACAGGAGGACTAAGATTGAGCGTGTGCGCAAAAGTCAATGATCTCCCAGAACATTGAAAAAGAAGTCTCCAAGAACAATTATTTCACTTCAGCCGCAGGTTTTCACATGCAATATTCAACTCATTTGCAAACTTCTGTTAGGAAATATTTTCAAAATAATTTGAATTATAACATAGTTCACATCACAACTATTACAGAGAGAAACACCTGCAGTAGAATCACTCTGACCAATCAGAAACCATCCTGCTTAAAAACTCAGCATTTAGAGAACTGAAGCATGTATTTATAAAAATGTTTGAATGCACTTGTATTAATGCTGATGTAGTTATTGTACTTGGTCTTCTAAAAAGTAAAATTTAGTAATTAATGTAATGTTAAATTATTACACAACTATAAATTTAAAATTTCTATGCTGTATATAAATATTCAATTAATAAAAATAACTAGAACTAAAAATTTTACTGGAACTAGAATTAGAATTAAAACATTAAACTTCAAGACTTATTGGATAATGGAAGCCATGCTTTGAAAGCTGGGCATAATGAAATGATGTTATATTTTTACAATATCTCAGTGATCTTTGAACTTTGCAAAATATATTATAAATAGTGCCATAATTACCACATACTTCCTTCTTCCTTTTAGAATTCAGAGTTTATTTCCCTTTCAGAGTTTATGATATACAAGTCATGAAAAAACAACATTATTTGATTTGAATTTATTATGTGATTTCTCATACTTTTAAAACAATATTATTGAAAATCCTGTGAATAAAGGTTAATCAGGGGTGATCAAATAACTACAAAGATAGAAAAAAAGAAAGAAAGACTATAACTGTAGTGCACATTTTTCTGAATATTTAAATATTCTATACAAAAAAAAAAAAAAATCATACGGCCATGTTTGTGTATTTGTGTCACAAACTTTGTGTAGATTTGCTAGAACATTGTTTAAAATAAATTTTTATGATAGAAATGAATGAATGAAAATATACAGTGGTTACAGACTGTACACACAGTACACACCAGATGTGGAAAGCGATATGCTATGAAAGTGATTCATATCAGTGTTTTGCATGGCACAAGGTGTGATTTGTTGCTGTGCTGACCAATTCGCTTATCATTCTGCATGTTCATTGCAGTCAAAGGTAAACAAAGCTCAATATTCCACTCTTGTAACTGTATACACGTCAATGAATGAAACCCATGCTCACCAGAAAAGCACTGGAGAAATCTGTTAAAATAACGTGCTGACAGTACATTTCTATGTAGTATACTACTGCCTGCTGCTTGCAATAATGCCACTGCGCTGTCATGGTAACACTGGTAAATGACACCTTATTTTGTTATTTTATTGGCTTCTTTTTTAATGGGTCAAATTTCAAGTCCAACAAAATTATTTGATATTATTTAATAAAAAATAAATAAATGCAGAATTTTTTTTACAGAGCATTTTCAGTTTCGGTGTTCAAGTGAATCCAAAATTTTAGTTTTTTCCCTAAGAATTTTATTTTAGTGCAACCCTAAAAAGCATAATGGTGTAATGAGCACAACATGGGATGTTTATTTATTTTTCTTACTTTTTTTTTTGTTTTTCCAACTACATTGGAACTTGGCTTGCCATAGTGCCACCCAGATACCCACCTACAGTAGAGGTCACCAACCTTTTTTAGCCAAAGATCATTAAGTCCTTGATGAAAGACAAGATCTATCTATCAAAAACATAAATAAATAAATAAATAAATAAATAAATAAATAAAAATAAAGCTACAATTTTTCATTTGCATTCCCAGCTTGAGACCTTTAATTTTATTGTTAACCATGTAAAAGCATTACTTTAACTTACTTTAAAGGAAAAAGATGCAATATGTAAACAGCCCCTTGTTACTGCACTTGGTATACAAATAATTTGTATTATTATTATTTTTATTATTATTATTGTGACTAGTTACAGTGCTTGGATAGATTAATTAACATGTTCAAAGCAAAATGTTCATTGAAAAAAGGAACATTTGCTGTATAAGTCAACATTTCAATAATTGTTGTGTACTAATGTATACTGTAAAAAGTCCACACAATTCCTTCATGTTGTCTCAACACCAAGGTTATACTAGTTTTGGATTTTTAATTAGTTTAAATTTTTAATTTTGTTTTAACTTTTTGTTTTCGCATTCAATTGGTTTTTGGAGGTAGATTTACTCATTTTTATTAGTTTTTATATCTTGAAATTCAAATACAACAGCCCACAAGATAGCAGCCTTAAGTACAATATGTGTGCAAGGCTGCTTCTGAGGTTAAATACACAGTAGTTATGGGAAGTTCCGATCTTTAACGTGAACCAGATCTTTTGAGACAATCTTCCTATGTTAAGACTCAACATATCAAAAATATGTATTCAGCAATCAAATTTTTCAGTTGAAACATCACCATGGTCTGAAAAGTTTCTTACTATTACGTTTTGCAACCTAACTGAAGCATGATTAATTTATTTAAAGTTCATTCTGACTCTCTGTTATGAAATAAACGAACGTTTCACCAGATCCTCTCATTTAGGCCCTCGGTTTACCCGCACTGCAGTTGTTCAAGATTAGTTCAAGCACAGCAGGCTGCCATGTACTGTTTGTGTTTGATTCACTGAATCACGCATACACAGTGTTATCGGTTTACCGCTTGTCAAATCTGTTATTTGGGTTTACTGTTCTAATAACTGAATAACTCAGTATATATTGGTTTATTTCAAGTCAGAGGTGAGTGTCAGGCATGTTAATAAGTAGTTTGTGGATAAGTGCTTCATTCAAATTGGTTCAAATGATTCAGTTCGATTCGGTGAACTAGTTTAACCAGTTCACTTAGAAGATCTGATTAAAAAGAACGATTCATTTGCGCTCATGATCACTAATACAGAAATAAACCTATTATTTGGAACAAATTTGTTAAATTAATACTAATAAGTATCTTCTCGGGTCATGTTTAATGTTGTCACCGTGCTGCTGTCAAGTCCAGCCGTTGTTTTTATTTGTGAAAACAACAGCGAGGATGACTCCAGGAGGACCAACTAGATCTGGCCAATAGCATCATTAGGATTGCAAACTCTGAGCTGCCATATGGGTCAGCACAAAATAAATAAATTTACTATTAAAAGGCATACTATTTGTGTTAAATACATTTACAAGACGAAAACAAAGGACATTTTAAATCAGGGTATCTAGATTATTTTGCTATGACTTTAGTTAGTTACAGTTATTTTTGTAAGTACATAATTCAGTTTCAGTTAGTTCTAAATTTTTGAAAAACTCTCATTTTTATTTCATTTTTTTTATTTAACGAAAACGTTTTTTTTTTTAATTCTAGTTTTTGTTTTTTTCATTTGTTTTCTTTAACTATAATGACCTTGCCCAACACAAACAACCCCCCCCCCCCCACACACACACAAAAATTGTGTTGTTTTAACTTAAACTAGTTTAAACAAGCAGAAAATGTCATTTTTTGAGTGTACCTCAAGTTTGATTAAGGATTTGTGTGGCAAATAAAAATATAAATATTAATTGTGAATCTTGTTTTCATGTTTAAGAAAAAAGCAAAAACATATGTAAAAGGCATTAATTAGGATTTACCGGCCTTTTTTAACTAATATAAAATAACATGCTACAGGTCACGGCCACACATCCACACACTGGAGGCTTTTCACAAGAAATTACACTCAAATAAACTTCTCACGCTAGAAACAAATTAATGATGATGATGGGTATAAATAAAGACATGTGGTTATTTATACACGCCTGCTCTATCATTTGCTAATATTACAAGATTTCTCTCAGCGTGAAGACCGGGAGGAAAATCATGACTAATTTAACATGACATCAAAAATCGCCTCTCCTCTCCAAACAAACGTTTGTTGGCAATGGTCAATCAAGCTCTTTCTCCACATGCATTAGTCTGCCTGTCTACATGTGAAACAGCGGAGAGAAAACAAATCCACAGGGAGTCCTGTAATTGTCTCGTAGAGCAAGCTTTCCTCAACACCAAACACGATCTGAAGAGAAAATGTGTAAGACGTCCAATTCTCCCCCTAACAGTGCCGTGTCGTTAATAATACGTTATTGAGAAAGCATGGGGACACACACACACACACACACACACATACACACACACGCACACACACACACTTTGGCACGGAAATACATCCATTACCTTGATTTTTCTGTGCAGATACACTTGTAACGTGTGATATTTACCACAATATTAATTGTCACTGTGTGCAAGAAGATAAATGAGAGAAAATATTGTGTCATAAGTAGTTAAACGTGAGTAAAGAAAAAAAATAAATGAGGCTGTATTCTGAACATCAAAATTACTCGAGTGTAAAATTAAAGGCCGTTCACCTTTCCAGTGTTGACGGATGGGATGATTTTGAGTTTTCTCCATAACGTCCATCTGTAGGGCATTGGCTGAACTATAACCCATTCATGAAACATTTTAGGTATAAATGTTTCTGTATTTTCTATAAATATTTATTCATTCTTAATAATATAATTCTTAATGATCTAATTGTTACTTTTGACCAAAAAAGTTATATAGTAACAACTTATTTGACGGGGATGTTTGTAAGACTGTCATGAAAGCTTTATTATGATCATAACATGACAGAACACGCTTATGCCAAATGTCATTAAGTGTAATTTGCTCAGATATGTCATTTTAAATGCAAAGGGGACATTGTTTGAGATGTCTTTGTTATGACAACTCAACTCCACCAAATGCATCATATTCTGTCTTGTTATTGTTATGACAACTTGACATTACCAAGACAACAGACAACAATTAAATTTACAACAGCATAATTAATATTTAATCTTGACCTCAACTACTCTACAGTGGTTTAAATTACTATTGGGGCAGCCGTAGCCTAATGGTTAGAGGGTTGGGCTTGGGATGCAAAGGTCACAGTCAAGGGTTGTACAGTAAGTAGTGAGAGTGAATTACCAGTACTGCCACAATACAATGGCTGGGGGGGATTCCCTTAAGCATGGCACCAGATCTACGGCTCTATGGAGCCAGATCAGTCTCAAAAATAATAGTTACAAAATGAAACTTATACATGCACAGCACATTCACATTTACAATATCCGATTTGTAAACACAATTCATGAGTTCACACATAATAAACAAACATTTCCACCAAATGAACTGGATTTGCATATTTATGAACCATGTTTTGAATTTTTGAATTGGATTTGTGTATTTTCGAATTGTCTTTTACATTTACAAATTGGATGTGTATTTTTGTATAATTTTTTGACTTTATGAATGTGACTTGTGTATTTTCAAATTGTGTTTTGAAATCACGAATTGGATTTGTGTAATTTCGAATCGTGTTTTTAATTTACGAATTGGATTTGTGTAATTTCGAATCGTGTTTTTAATTCATGAATTGGATTTGTGTAATTTCGAGTCATGTTTTTAATTTACGAATTGGATTTGTGTAATTTCGAAACGTGTTTTTAATTCACGAATTGGATTTGTGTAATTTCGAGTCGTGTTTTTAATTTACGAATTCGATTTGTGTAATTTCGAATCGTGTTTTTAATTTACGAATTGGATTTGTGTAATTTCGAGTCGTGTTTTTAATTTACGAATTCGATTTGTGTAATTTCGAATCGTGTTTTTAATTTACGAATTGGATTTGTGTAATTTTGAGTCGTGTTTTTAATTTACGAATTGGATTTGTGTAATTTCGAGTCGTGTTTTTAATTTACGAATTGAATTTGTGTAATTTCGAATCGTGTTTTTAATTTACGAATTGGATTTGTGTCATTTCGAATCGTGTTTTTAATTTACGAATTGGATTTGTGTATTTTCAAATCTTGTTTTAAATTTACAAATTGGATTTGTGTATTTTCGAATCGTGTTTTGGATTTACAAAATAGAGTTTGTGAATGTAAATTGTGTTGTAGATCTATGAACTGTATTTTGTAAATGTAGTATTTTTGAGACTGATCTGGCTCCATACTGCTCCCTGTATGCGTTCACACAGTTGTGAGTCACTTTGGATAAAAGTGTCTGCTACAGTAAATGCATAAATGTAAATTTAATGTCATTAAATATTAATGACACTATTATACAAATATCAATGCAATTACACTTTTAATGAGCAATTTAAATTACAAAAACATTTTGTTACATTGAAAAATGTGATCAGGAAAACATTCCTGACACAATTATAATGACAAGTTTAATGATTTAAAACATGAGGAGAGCTTTTTGATTTATGACAAGTTATGTTGTCTTGGTAATGTCAAGTTGTCTTGTCAAAGACATCTTGTGTCAAGTCATTAAGAAAAATGAAGGTGTCATGACAGTTATAAACACTGCCGTGAAGTGAAGTGTTACCAATTTTATTAGATAATTTTTGACTTAATCAGAATCATTGACACTGGCAGTCTGAAAGGTTACATGGACTTGTGCTGCTTGTGGTCAAAATGACTGCATTGAAAACAAATGGGAGAGTAATTTCATTTAACAAATACATTTGGTAAGACAGAATCATATTGTTTGTTTTTAAAACTTTAAAATCTTCTTTAACTTTTTTGCATTTTAAAAGTAAAACGTATTTTGGAAGTATTACATATTTAAAATGCATTAAAAGTATTACAAATTCATTTCAACTTAATATTTATTTTTTAGGCGTGTGTGTGTGTGTGTGTGTGTGTGTGTGTGTGTGTGTGTGTGTGTGGGCAAAGAAAAGTTATTTTATTTTACAGCCATTACAATTAGAGACTTTATAATGGAACATATGAGGATGAGTAAATTACAAATTACAGGGTTGTGAAATTGTACAACATTTTAACAGTTAACAGTGAAATTGTAACAGTTTATTTTCTGTGGAACAGTAGTTTTTGTTATTATTATTATAATTATTAAATGCATATGTTTTGGTACACGTCTGTCACAGAGAAGCATTTTTCAGGTTCAAATCTGTATCTGACAATTAAAGACTTCATGAAGTCAAGATCTTTTGTTTATCTACAATATAAATGTCATCATCTAAAATAGATCATTTCATCAACATTACATTATACGAAACAAAAGAAAATCTAGACTGTGTGAAAAAACTGGTAGAGAGGGCTAATCTTGCACGCTCACTGCTTTTGAGTTATCATCCCTTCTAGACTTGCTATAAAAATGTAAGAAAATGCCAATATTTCCACCACTGTCTTATGGACACTTTGATTTTCAAGTCAAGCATATAAAATAACAGCTTTAGGCCTAAATAAAGTGATGCTTCAACAAAGGGTAGAGCAAAAAAAGCCTGAAGAATAAAGACAAAGGTCGAAGTACAACAGAGATTTAGTTCATCACTGAAAATATTGCCTCTAATCCAAAGCCTCTGCATTCATCCTTATATGAATATTGCAAATTGAAAGATCACACACACAGACGTTATCTTACTATATACCCTACTATATACATTATAAGCTTTAGAATTACTTTATTTAAATATTTACATAAAATAATAAATAATAGAGGTTTCACCAAGTCAAATTTAAGACCATAAAGAATGACTAATATGAGGACAAACACTAAGGATTGTTTAATGGCCCAGCAGAAAAAAAAGTACTTGCCTCATCAAAAAACTAATTCTAATTATTATTTTATTATTATTATATTTTAAATATTGTTTCAAAACAAGCATTAGTATTTTTCAATATGACTTAAAAATAAAATAAAAAATAAATGTATGCACAACAGACTGTTATAATATTAGTTATGGATACAGTTTTGCTAAAAGTTTTATTGGTAACACTCTACAATAAGGTTCATTAGTTAATACATTTATTAACATGAACTAATCATGAACACTTGTACAGCATTTATTAATCATAATTAAACATTTACTAATGCATTATTAACATCCAAGTCCATGCTTGTTAACATTAGTTAATCCACCATGAGTTAACATGACCTAACAATGAACTACTGTATTTTCATTAACTAACCTTAACTAAAATGAACAAATACTGTAGTAAATGTATTTTTCATTGTTTGTTCATGTTAGTAAATGCAATAATTAACATAAACTAATGAACATTGTAAAGTGTGACCGTTGTATTGTTGGTGATTGAATGTGTGTTGGATCGATTTATAGCTTTACATCACCAATGGAAAATTAAGACCCGTTTAAAATTATTTAAGACCTAAAAGACATTATTTCAGTGAATTTAAGATTTTATTAGCCCTAAAATTTTGTTTTTGAAACTTAAGACTTTTAAAGACCCTATGGATATGAATAATAACCATAGTATATAATAAAATACTATAGGTCGCAGCATCCAGGTCAATCCTTTTGATGACCAAAATACTGTATGTTATGTTTACCACAGTTATTTTTTTTTAGTGTAATAATTTTCTTAACTAATTTTTAACAACTTATGTATTTTATGTATTGTAAAAAAGATACTAGTATTCAGCTTAAAGTGCATTTTAAAGGCTCAACTAAGTTGATTAGGCAATTCATTGTAGCCAATCCAAAAACAAACAAAAAAAAAGGCTAACATTACTGACCTAAGTAGCTTTTAAACCACTTGGAAAATGTAATAAATAAATAAAAAAAAAATGTCAAAGTAGGGCTAACAATTTTGTTTCTTTTTGCATTACCTATGGAGAAAACAAGAGCAAACCCATCAGGCACAGGACGTCAACAAGACGTTAGATTGACGTTGTACCCCAATGACATGTGACGTTGAATGTTGTATGAAAATGAAAAAAGGGCTGATGTAAGAACCCAAAGTCAGTGACAGACGTAAGATTTTTGTCACTTTCGAACACAATATAAAAACAAACTTTGTCGTGGCTGACGACAACGCTGACACACACCTCTCAAAAAATATAATTACACTTTGCAACACTGCCCAGCGCAAGTTCTGTGATTGGTCGCCTAGGTAGCTGTGACCAGTGTGGGTGGGGCTGAGAGTCGTGAGAACCCATTGTTTAGTATGAATCAGCCTAATAATGTTACATCTTGACATTGGACATTACCACTATGACATCTTTCAGATGTTGGATTTTGGTTGCCATACCTGGTGAATAATGTTAGTATTTGATGTCAACATGACGTTGGTTTAAGACAGTGTTTCTCAACCACATTTCTGGAAGACCACCAACACTGCATGTTTTGGAGTTTTCCTTTGTCTGTCATACCCATTACAGGTCTTTCAGTCTCTGCTAATAAGCTAATGATCTGAATCAGTTGTTT
Source organism: Danio rerio (assembly GCF_052040795.2). Classification (NCBI taxonomy): domain Eukaryota; kingdom Metazoa; phylum Chordata; class Actinopteri; order Cypriniformes; family Danionidae; genus Danio; species Danio rerio. The sequence continues at coordinate 18,631,411 of NC_141033.1, forward strand.
TTGGTTAAGGAGACATGGAAAATGTTCATAGCTGGTGGGCCTTCAGAAACATAGTTGAGCTTGGCATTGGATTTTGGTCAATTTCAAACACAACCTAAAATTGACCAAATACCAACAGCATTTGATGTCTTTATTGCACATAAAAAAAAGTGTTGTCCTTAACACTGGCTAGACAATGAATTTTGTTGACTTGACATTACAACCTAAATGTAACCTAATATGAACATCTTACGATGTTGTGTGCCTGCTGGGAAATCTTAGCATAGGAACTGTTTTACATAAATTTTAAACGGCTTCATTTAGGATGTGACCATCTTAGTGAGATCATCGCTTGTACCAGAGCAAGGCCTTTAGTTTCAGAGCACCGCAAATAATGTCCGACAGCATGCAGTATACAGTGCAGTTTCAGCTTCACCTTCAAGCAGTAAAGCTGATTTACAGCCACATGTTATTATTTAGCATTATTCATCTTGCTGTCGCTTGCACATTGGAGGTTAATAGAAATGCCAGCATGTTCACTGATTTACTTAGTAAAATTTTCATCCCAAGGTTGGGCCTGAGTGATTGGACAGTGACGGAGGAGGGAGGGGTTCATGCATTATGTAGAGGTGGCTGATGTGACCTTGAGCCATCACGGCCCGGGCCATATATTACATATTAGAGCTGCGGCCATCTTTCCCACACCACAGATCCGGCTGACGCGTTTAACGGGGTTTTACACAACATTACTGATGCTTTGCATGACTTGAGCTCCTTTTATTTGCTCATCCATTTCCAGAGTGGTTTAACAACAATAGATGGGAAGCCATTTACAACAGCCCCGCCGCCATTTGATTCGCCTCAGACAGACAATTAATAATCGCAAAGCCACCGACACAGCGAGAAAGAGGAAGCCATAACCATTTATTATGCGTTCAGCAGGACAGTAATGGTGTAGATGGCTTTCCATGAATCCCAGTGTTAATCAGGAATATATATCTGTCATTTAACGTAACTAAATATAGACAAATATTAAATAGGCCGTCATCTGGAAACATGAGAGAATGTGATGTAAATATTTGCAGCCAAAGTTGGCATGTGCGGTAATTTATGTATCCTGGGAAACATTCGCTTTGACTTCAGATCAGGAAGTTTCCCACAGTAGAAGGTGGTGTTGGATCAATACGGCGCATGTTAGAAAGGCTTTGGCAACCTTTAACATAACAAGCCAAATTGATTTATCTAATGCCCTCCATATTTTGAAATTGCATTAGCCTGTAATCTCGTCTAGGACCCGACCATGACATTTAAAACACACACACACACACAGAGAAATCCCAATAGACTGTTCATTATTAAATAAATAAATAAAAAAAGGAATCAGTGTTTTTTTTTTTTCCTTTCGTACTTCAGGTCAACCTCTCACCTTGTGTTTAAAGAGAATTAATTATGTTGGAAATGATGCCGATAGAGGAAATGATAAGGGAACACCATTCTCTTTTTAAAGCGCAGGGTCCATTGGAATATAATTGGTAGAGGAATTATTTATGACATTAATTGCCACATTATCGACTGCCTGTCAACTGGCGTGGCAGTTCGTCCATCTTTCTTACCGGCGCTCGCAAGCTCAGCCTAAAGCAGACTGACAAGCTAATTACACCATCTTCCCCTTCCATGACAAATGCTACTCATCTGAAACCGCGCCGGAAATAAAGCTCTTTCTCTCCCTGCCTGCCCTTTTCCCTCGCGCGTCTGCCTGGACTAATATCTCCTCGTGTCTGTCGTAAAGGATGGAGCCGTGAGCTTTTGGAGAGCGATCTGCTCCCCGTCTCACCTCTCACTCATTCAGTTAGCAAACGCTATCAGCGCACAGCTGTCAATCACACACACTGCGAGTGCTGCACGCCTTCTCATTTGCATTCGCCAACGTCAGTCATTCAGAGGATAGCCTAATAACTGATGACTACAGATGATCTCTCGCCGCTGCTTTGACGGGCACGTGTGCTGACTGTTAGATAGTAGTGGTGTGCTGCTCTGATACAGCCTTGGGCTTTTTTTGGGGGAACTTGGGGAACTAAATATACAGCCCAGTATGCTGCCCTTGCCGCTTTTTACTGTTAAATGTCATTTCGGAGTCACTGATATCAGATAATTGCTACTGATTGTTTACAAAGAGGTTTCAAAAGCATAACTACTGTCTACCACTAGCCATGTTTCCATCCACCTATTTTAAGGGCATTTTGAACTACCTCATAAAAAAAAACTTAATGGAAACAATAAGATGTCCATAAATGTGCACAGAATTAAAATGTATGGCGATGGAAACACATTCACCGAATAATCTCCACCATGTGCATCAAAAAAGTCATGTGATTTCAAAAAAACATTGAGATGAATGAGCATAAATGGACAGCAGACAGACCACATTCTAAAACATCTGTAATGTTGTTTTGGTCATTCTAAAATGCCTCAGTCAAAGTCTGTCATCAAACTGGTTGGCTATTATTATCTCCCAGAACTTTCTTGAGAAGCTGTGCTCCCAAAGAGAGTGGTTCTTGCCTCCAAAAAAAAAAAAAAAAAAAACACCAAAAGCTTATTACATTTTGTCTTTGTCTTCTGAAGTGCAAAGAATGTGAAATAAAAAAGTCCACAGTGGATTCTTCTACCACGGCAAATTGCTTTTTTTAATGGAAGTTTATAAGTGATAAGTATTTAGTAGCATTAAGGGAATATTTCGTTGTCTTTGACTGATTGGACAAAATTATGCTTTATTCACAAATGCAACATTCCAGTTTTACACAAGTTTAAGTCTCAGCTTTGGATGGAAACATATCTATTGTCTTTCAGGGCTAATAATCTCATTCTAACACAAGTGAATATGGGGACATTCCTACATAACCTTTCCTTTCAGGTCTTTCTTTTGGATTGTTCTAATCAATCATACATAGGTCTTTACAGAAGTTGAATCCTCCAGCAGTGCTAAATGTAGTATTCTAAACCATCTCCATCTCTAAACTTTTAACAACTTGAGCTATAAAGCAGCTTCTTCTATTGGATGATGTTTTATACTTAATATTTAGTTTCCCATGAATGTCTTTTGTTAATCATAGTCTGCTATCATAGTTTGCACCTGTTAAATTATTGATAACAAATAATCGTACACAAAATAAGGTTATGTTTACAGGATTTTGTGTGTATTGCGCAGAGTTGACAAAAGTACACACAACCTTTAATCAATTAGAAGTACAAACACTCAAGTTTAAAACAACTCTGGTAAAAGTCCAAGTACTGGTGTACTCAAGTAAAAGTAAATTTGTTTAGCCTCAAACATGTACTTATAAGTAACCTATTTTAGTTGGTAACCACACCACACATTATATTGATACATTTATACACTGTAAAAAATAAAAAGTTGAGTAAACTTAAAATTTTAAAGCAACCGGCTGCAAAGAAATTTTGAGTTTACTCAACTTCAGTGGTTGAAGTTGTGCCAAATTATTTTTTTAAGTTGACTGAAATGGCTGGTTTAAGTCATGACAACTTTCAAGCCTAAGTTCATCTAACTTGTCATTATGAGTTTGCCTAAAATTAAACAGGGGTTGAGTAAACTGTAATAAATGAGTTGGCACAACTTAACAGAAGTTCAGTTAACTCAAAGCTGTGCAGCTGGTTGCCTTAATTTTTTAAGTTGATTTAATCTTTATCTTTTAATTCATAATTTTATGGAAATCTTATATCTGCGCTTCTCAAACAAATACCTGTATGACTCTAAGTATAAAGTTAAGAGATTACAAAACACACTATAAAACACAATATCAAAGAATACATTTATTGACAATTCTGCAAACAGTTTTCTGTCCAAATGAAATGTACTGCAGTCCAGAGAAGGAAAAGAGGCAACAAAAAGGTAAATCCTCAAATCCTATATTGCCTTTTAAGTGCTCGAGTTAAGCAAAAGTAATATTTAAAATGCTTGCACTATCAACATTTTTTTCAAAGTGCAAGAGTAATTAGTTTTGTCACGATATTTTAATTTTGTTACCCATCAGTTCTATAATTTTAAAAACGTCCATTTCCTGCTAACATTTGAGCGTTGTTGACCATGTTTTAAACACTGTTATATTGCCATTGTGTTCACATGCTCAACAGAAAAGACTGATTGGGCGTGAAGATCATCAGTTCACCAAACTCACTGCTGTTTACTGAGTGTAACCACAGATACAGGGACACTTAAGTATTTCACATTGATCAACTGGTCTGTGTATAAGCTGACACAAGTGGTACACTGTGTGTGTGTGTGTGTGTGTGTGTGTGTGTGTGTATCTGTGTTTGCACTCCATGAACATCAGTGAAGAGCAGTGAAATGGTGAACTTCTCAGCCAATCACAGTCATTTATGTTGAGCGCTTGAACACAACAGCCAATCTATCAATTGGTGGGAAATGGATGTTTTTAAAATTTGAAAATGTAAAATCAAAACTGAATTTAAGTTTGGTGACAACACCAAGAGTAACACAATTTCAGTGTACAAACAAATGCATTCAAGGCCAATAAACACTTTCTGAATAGTTTCAAAGATGTGTTTCAGTTCTTTGGGGTAGTTCATAATGAGGAAATTAATCAAACCAAAGAGGAGAACAACAGCTGTCGGAAGATCTTTTCCAGCACGATTTGCTCTTCCAGAACCACAGACAGGCACCTTACATTTAGGTTGGTCTAAAGAGTGGCAACATCATCTTCAACAGTGCTAAGGATGTCCATCTCCATCTCTATTGTGCAAATATCTTCTGGCTCTGTGTCCTACAACATAAAAACATAAAAAGAGGATGAAAAACTATTTTTACTGCTAAATCACAAACATCTCCAAAAAGCAAGGTAAAAAAAAAAGCAAAGGCAAAGCAACTTAATTTGGAAACTGAAGGTAGTAATGTCAGTAACACAGTCATTTATATACCTTCTATTTATAAAACATTTCAGGTAACACTTTTATAATAATGAATCATTTATTAAGCATTAGCAAATAGTGAATTGATTATCCGTTAAGCATCAACTCTACATGAATAAACATTAGTAAGCTATTTAATAAGTACTAGTATCTAATAAATAAGTACTAGTATCTATTAAATATATACTACTACCTAATGAATGAGGACTTGTATCTAATACATAAGTACTAGTATCTATTAATTAGGTAGTAGCATCTCAGTAATAGGTACTAGTACCTAATGATTAACTACTAGTAGATAAAAATATGCACTAGTCACAGCTGGAATACATACTAGTCAAAACTGAATAGTTGATATCTCAATTAGAGATCCCATAGAAATGAATGGGAAAATTTTTAATTCATTACGAGTAACAACAGAATAGTTACTAGTCACTATTAAAATAAGTACTAGTAACTAATAAATAAGAACTAGTATCTATTTAATAAGTACTAGTATCTAATAAATAAGTACTAGTAACTAATAAATAAGAACTAGTAACTAATAAATAAGAACTAGTATCTAATAAATAAGTACTAGTAACTAATAAATAAGAACTAGTAACTAATAAATAAGAACTAGTATCTAATAAATAAGTACTAGTAACTATTTAATAAGTACTAGTATCTAATAAATAAGTACTAGTAACTAATAAATAAGTACTAGTATCTAATAAATAAGTACTAGTAACTAATAAATAAGTACTAGTATCTAAGAAATAAGTACTAGTAACTAATAAATAAGTACTAGTAACTAATAAATAAGAACTAGTATCTAATAAATAAGTACGAGTAACTAATAAATAAGTACTAGTAACTAATAAATAGCTCCTGGAATACTATATGTACACTACTAGTGACTGTATATTTAAAGTGGTATGCTAAATATTATTTTGAAGTGGTTTTAATGTTATCGCATTGCTGTTTTAATACAGACACAACAGGGTTAACAATACAGTGGTGACCGGCCGCTCAGATATGTCTGTTTGCAACAACAATATTTCACTACATTTCCCTCCAGTTTAAGAAGCAAATTAACGTTAAACAGTCCTTCAAATGAAGCAAACTTCACAGGTGGCTAGCTTGTTAGCCCGAGCTTGTCAGAAATGATCTTCACACGATGTAACGATGTTTTTTGGGAACATAACATTACATTTTACTTTAGATTTGCACGCTATTTAGATTAATTTTGATAATAAAGCTAAAACAAAGCTTACCTGAATCAGGAGATGGCAGCTGCTGCTGGTGAGAGGACACCTCGTGCAAAATGGCACCCGAAGACAGACTGAGCATGTGCAAAGACGGGAAGTAAATGATCCAGTGAAGAACTCAAAATGTAAAGTCTGCTCAACTTAAGTATTTACTTTCATTGAAGAAACCAGTTTTAAACCTTCAGTTAACTCATTTTTAAAAGTAAACTCAACACTGGGCTCAAAATATGTCCACCCAACTTACAATTTTGATTTGAGTTAGCAATTTGCAAGTTGGATTTTTTACAGTGTACAAAATAAGTTACATTTATAACCTTGATGTAAAACTTTAGTTGCCAATTTTCAGCAGAAAATGAGTCAAGGAGCATTGCTCTGCAACATTTTTGAACAACACTGCTCAAAAAGTCACCATGAGTATCATCAGCTTGATACAAACTCAGCATTCAGCATGTAGTTTTGCTGCTTTTAGATGAAGAACAGCTGTCATTCATGTTCATACAATCTAAAAAAAACATATGTAGGCCTATATCTTTATAAATAATACAGTTTTAATATTAACAATTAAATTTGTCCAAAACATGTTTCTTTTTTTTAAAACTTTCATTAGATTGAAATATTATTAGATTGAAATATCAGAGAAAGCCTGTTCACCATGTTTGGAAGTGAACAAAAGACTAATCCTGGGCAGTTAAATGCCAAATTTGAATGCAAATCTCTCATATAGCTGTGAACCGATTGACTAAAACGCATCTTATTACCTGGTTTAAACGGCAGCATAGTTATGTTTAAATTGCTGACTCCCTCTGTCTCATCCACATTAGCCATCTTTGCCTTTCACATGCTAAGCTTCATAAACTAGTCATGAATAGAAACATGGGTTGAAAAAATAGATTAATTGTATCAAAAAGACATTAAAATTGCTGCATGACAAGAAATAATATAGATTGCACCATCTAACTCATTAAAACAAAAGTGACAAGTCTGGTTTCACAAATGTAAGGAGTAGAAAGTGAGGATATTTGTTTAAAAATGTCATGTATAAAAGTAAAAAGTTGTGAGAAAACTAAAAATTGAAGAACTGGCACAAGAAAAATCTAATAAAGTACAATAACAAAGTATTTGTACAATGTTACTTGCAACTGTCTATATTTATCAAGTACAAATAAATACACACAACAAAACAAATAACTGTATATACATATGTATATATATTTATGAAAAATGTTTATTTATATTTTACAAAATGTTAAGTATTAACAAAAAATACGCAAGTATGTTTATATAAATGTATAAAATATACAGTAAATGTATCTGTGTGCATTTATATATACGTAATAAATATAGAGTACACGCTCATATGCTATGTAAATACACAATTTTATTTTGTACGTGATTAGTAATAATCCTTAAACCACAAAAGTTTGCTTGCAAAATGAGGTCAAAAGTTTGGTTAACACCACTTTTTTGTGGAAATCAACTTTAGAATAGATTTTACACTGTTTAACAGCAAAATTACTTAAAGGTAAACATAATGAGTATTATGCACAGCTAATGTTTTTCAGCCAATGATGAACTACCGTTGAAAGCTTTGTATGATTATTTTTAATTTCATAAGGTTCCTTTTACAGCATAGATGTTGTAATGTAATTACAATATATTCAGTTAACTGTGCCTATCCGGTACCGGGTTGGTCTGTGACGTCATTCTTTAAATTTTAAAGGCAGTTAGAAATCAGTTAGAAAAGAATAACTTTTGCATTGATTATGATAGAGACTTTTTTCTTTTTTCCTATAATTACTGACATGTGTTGAAACCACCAAAAGTAATTACAGCAACCTATACCACACAGAACCTAAAAGGTTCGCTTTCAAATGAGTTACAAAAAAGTGCCTCTTTTTGGAGGGGTTTATTATAACACAGACAACATATACTGTCATTCTAATCACATTCAACAAGTTTTTATGAAAATTCAAAGGGTTTTCTTTAAAAATGATACCAATCCAGATGGAAATCTCAAAATAGCACTTGACTTTAAGAGGTTAAATAGACTTAATCATCCCTTTTGGTCGTTAAAGCGTTGGCGAAGACGCTTTCATTAGCTGCAGGCTTGCACAGAAATTCAGTGGGTTAAAATTAATTTCCAGATTTTAAAGACATGGCGCAGAAAAATATAATTTAATGCAGGGCTTCTTGTTTGGTCTGATGCCCACTTTATATTGTATCTTAGCCAGGCAGTAAAGATCACTGATATTTAAAGAAATTAGGGGCTTTATTCTGACGGTCCATGCGCAGAGCGCAAAACGCAGGGCGCAAACGCTTTCAGGGCGTGTCAGAACGCATTTTTGACGGGAAAATGCGCTTTGCGCCACCGCGCATGGTCTAAAAGGGTTGAGTTTATTTTCTTAATGAGTTATAGGTGTGTTTTGAGAATAAACCAATTAGAGTCTCATCTCCCATTCCCTTTAAGACCCAGCTGCGTCGCGCCAAGAGCGCATTCGCTACTTACAGGACGCAAAGTAAGTCTAAGTGGAAAAAATGAGCATTTCACAAGCAAACAGTTAACAGTTGACAGTTTTTTTAACAGAAAACTGTTAAACAGAGCATCTACTACGTGAGAATGAGAGATAAATGATCTACTTTCACATTCGCTCTTGGATAGGGAAACCTTTACGCACAGACATCAATTAGCCTATAAATAATTAATTTCGTTTGTTAAGCACAAAGATTTGTTTTTAAACTATTTCTAAATTCAGTTCTAATTTCTAGCAAACGAATAAATGAACAATAATGACCAAGTGTGGTCAAAATACTGAGTTATTTCCAAATACACCTGCCATGCCCCATATGGTCTAAAACCTGACAGGTGGGCAAATCTAAGCTTGTTTTTAATAAAACAAATATAAATATGGATATATTAAATAATACTGCTAATAATAATAACATTATGCAAAAGCAAATTGTTATGAATGAACTGAAAAAGCCTCCCGAGATGAAGAAGAGATAGCAGTGATTTTTCATATTTATGTAGGCTAGAAAATAATATGTTTTGTAATATTTTAATCCTTTCTATTTTTGTTCTATATCTATTCTTATTATATCCTATATATATATATATATATATATATATATATATATATATATATATATATATATATATATATATATATATATATATATCCTTAATATTTAAAATTTTTCATATGTAAAGATATTTGCCTATTGCTCTCTTGTGCGTATTAAGCAGTGCGTAAGCGAGGCACAACTCTGCGCCGGAGTTTAGACGTGGTTAGTTTTGGTCTAATGAAAAATCTATTATAGTTTCTCAAGCCTCAGAACGTCTTCCTTTTTAGACCAGAACGCCTATGGGCACACAAATGAGCGCTAATGCATTTGCTATTTAAACAGCGTAGCGCAACGCCTCAAAACGACTCTTGCGCCAAGCTGAAACTACCAAAAGACTACTGCGCCGCGTCTCGTTTTGCGCCACACTGTGCCAGGTGTATGATAGGGCCCTAGATCTTAAACGCTGCAATTTTGTATGGAAGACAATTAACCGGAAGCCCTGGGGGTGGCTGACTAAAATTAAAAGTCCTGATCGTAAACAATCATCGCCGATTACACTCACATCTAGAAGTTGTTTATGATATTATTGGAAGTAATTAAAATGACGTATTCCTACGTTATTACTACATGCACATACTAACACTGGCCGTTTACTCATGTCAGTAGCATGCACACAGTTTAAACCATGACAATTTTATTGATATCTCATCATAATAATATGATCTTTTGATTCAGTTGCTGTCGATTTAGCTCCCATCCTTTCCCTTAGGCCCATATCCCTGCATTCTCCTATCCCGAGGAGTGTTTTTCTGAGCCCTGCTGGCAGAGAGTCCCAGGTCAGAGCCCACAGGTTGTTCTTGACTTCTCACACCTTAATTAGTCTCCGCTGCGCACCTCTACAGAGCGCACACTATCTCTCTCTCAAACCCGTGTGTGTGTGTGTGTGTGTGTGAGTGTGTGTCAGCATATGTCTTCCCGCTGCACTTCCGCCCGCCTTCTAATGCTGTTTATATTTGCGAAGCTGCTTGAGATGAGGCCCTGACGAGGATGGGAACTGACACTCACCAAACTCGGTATGTCCCCAAGCCAGCTCCAGCGGCTCGGGTGCTGTCAATTCTGGCTACATCAGCGGCAGTGGCTCAATGGCAGCGTCTCTGACACATGTCACAAAGTTTTAAATGTCTGTTCTTTTCATGGGGATGGTTGGGTGAGCCAGCCAGGGAAGAGATGACATTTTGTGTGGTTGGAGGAAGGAGGGGGGGGACTTGTTGTGGCTCCTTCTTGCTGCCTCCACCAGCTGTCAGTGCCACTTTTCTCAGAACATATCACAACACCGACAAATAAACCTTGTCATTTAGAAACGCCCGCACTAGTGACCATGCTCTCCAACAGTACGACAGGAGCGACGCACAAGCACAGTCTCATAGGGCCGAAGACACAAATGTACTGTACACACACACATTTAGAACAATATCCGCATTGTGTACCTCTCAGACACAGAAACACACACTTGGACCGACATGTGCATAAGGCACAGACGCGCACAACCTGTGACCCACAGTCAAACCCGCACAGCCGGTGCACACGAAATCATTTCACTGGGCGATCCGTGACCTTTCCCTGCGCGCTTCACATTGCCGAGCGCTGCTCCGGGTACAGTACACATGCTTTCTTTCACATCCAAAAGCACATCTCTCATTTGCCGGGCTAATTTGGATGGCATACTTGGGAGGCCGTTTAACACACGGCAATTAAGCAAGACGAGGGCAGGCAAAATTATGCCATTAATAATGAATGTTTACATGAAAAAAAAAAAAAACAAGAAGAAGGAAAAAAACATAACAACAAATTTCAGTCAAATAATAATAAAAACCACTGGAGTTAGTGGATTGTCTTATTAAAAATATCACTAGAAAATTATCATTTTTATTTTTAAGCAATTTTATTGATAAGATAGTGGATAGCAGTTTTTTTTTAATCAAAAAAGTAAACAAAATTTTTCATGATCAGTTATACAGTATCACATACTATAATCCCAGAGCATATACACATTACTACTCATTCAATTGTTTTATTACATATGGCATATAACACTTAAATCATTTACACCAATATTTTGTTTCATTATTTTTAGCACATTTTTCTTAATAGTCTTACAGTAAGTAAGCGAGCATAAATGAGTACACCCCTTACAGTTATCTCTTTTAAATGAACACTTCTATTGTACGTTACAGTATTCAAAACTGGAACTAATTTAACAAAATAAATTCTGATCATCCCAATGCAATATATATATATATATCAGGGCTCAACAATAAGGACTGCCTGATGGCCCAAGGCCAGCATGCGAGACACTCTGGACAGTAGACAGGATTGTTACTGGCCCGATTGGTGTAATTTGGCTGCAACTGTTTGTCAAGTGCATGCAAAAACAAAAAAGGGGGTCGCAGACTGGACATCAGATGGCGCTCTGTGGCGTGGCAAAAAACATGAACAGTGAAAACAGAATAATACAGGCAATTCTTGAATTTTTTTTAATCAAAACTGTGAATATTTCACTTTTATTTTATCTATATTATCATTTTATTTAACAAACCAGTTTGTGCTTTGGCTGCTGATGCATGTCAGACCTTGTCATGAGGCACTTACTTGACCTCAAATGTTATTAGTTTTTCTTGTTTATAATTGTAGATAACTGACCAACAAAAAATATATTTAAAAAATTAAGATACGAATTATGCCAAACAAAATTGGTTCAAAAAAGCTATATTAAGGCTATATTACGCATTACAAGCTACACAGCTGGGGCCAGTGTCAGGTCAAGTAAAAATCTGAATTCGATCGGGTCAGTAGAAAAATACTTAGTGTTGTACCCTGTATATATATATATATATATATATATATATATATATATATATATATATATATATATATATATATATATTAGGGCTGCTCGATTTTGGGAAAAATCATAATCACGATTATTTTGGTCATAATTGAAATTACGATTATTCAAAATGATTACTGTTAAAGTCAAAATTATTAGCGCTCCTGAGAATTTGTAAAAAATAAATATTTCCCAAATTATGTTTAACAGAGCAAGGAATTTTAACAGTATTTCCTCTTATACTTTTTTCTTCTGGAGAAAGGCTTTTTTATTTTTATTTTGACTACAATAAAAGCAGGTATTTTCAAGCATGTCTATAATATTAGCCCCCTTAAGCAATATATTTTTTGATTGTCTGCAGAAGAAACTACTGTTATATAATGACCTGTCTAATAACACTAATTAAGCCTTTAAATCGCACTTTGAATCTGAATGCATGTATTTTGAAAAAAATATCTAGTCAAATATTATGTGCTCTCATCATGACAGATAAAATAGATAAGTTATTAGAAAAGAGTTATTAAAGCTATTATGTTCAGAAATCTTCTTTCCATTTAACAGAAATTGGGGGGGAAAGGGTTGCTAATATTCAGGAGCGCTAATAATTCAGACTTCAACTGTATACAAACAGTTATTTTCCACCATGCAAAGGAAAGAGAAATAAATACAATAGAATAAAAATATAAAACAAACTGTGCTTTAAGCATCTTCACTTTAAGAAACACTTTAGCTACAAACGTCCTTCAGTCAAGAGCAGAGGCATGTTCTCCATTTGGTGTTTGATTAATAATCATAAAAACAGGCAGCAGAAGGATTATAGCACGCTGTCTCTTTAATAGTTTCTCTTTCGCATCTCTTTTGATTCTCAACTCGTTTGTTTATTACACAAATGATGCTTGATATGAATAATCACTAAACACTGCATTTTGACACCAATTTGACCATTAAAGCGCTCACATTAAAATGACTTTAGATGTGTGCGTTGACTGCGCTCTGCTCATCTCAGTGTGCGAGTGAGACCGAATGCTGACTGCATGCTTCAATTCTGTGTGTGCGCGGCACACAGAATCATACGGTCTTTCGTACTTTTAAGATCAACACGTGTACAACCGGAAAGGGGGCAGTATATGATGCAATAATCGTTTATCTTGATTAATGATCTTTCATAATCGTTATAAGGCAAAATCGAAATCAGATTTTCGATTAATTGCACAGCCCTAATATATATATATATATATATATATATATATATATATATATATATATATACACATACACGCACACCACCTCATTTGAAGATGTTTTATCATTTATAGATGGATAGATAGACAGACAGCATACAAAATAAGTTTGCATTTATCATCATTTTAAATGCATCTTCATTCTATTTCTAAAGATGTTAAGTGACCACACTCTTGTTTTAATGAATATAATGGCTTAATACACCTTTAATTATATTCTGCGACATGTACTGTGTATATTTACTCAGACATTGTTAAAAATATTCATTGTCAATAGGGGATATAGTCATTTATGCTCCATGTAAAAAAATCAACTCATACAAGATTATCTTCTACAACAAACTACTCTGAAACATTTGTTCAATTCATGTTTTAAAGCAAGTCCATAGTACTCTTGATCTAAATAAAAACTCCTTTTGCTTGTAATGGATCTTTGGCTAGCTTTATGCAGAATTCAATGCAAGAATTGGAATTTAAATATGGAATGTAACACATGAGCAATGCAGGAAGCAGAGAAATAAATTGGACAAACATAAAACACTTCTCAACCTCGCTGTATCTAATGGAGTTGATGTTTCAAATATTTGCAACTTTTTGGCCACTGCTTCAAAACCCAGCTAAGGCCTTTTATATGTTTTTAAATTGATTTGAAAATAAAAAGAAATCCTTAAAATAAGGTGAGGAGGTCCAAGAAGTGCACGAGGAAACAATCAAAAAAAAAAAAAAATGGAGAAAGTTGTTGACTCCCCTTCACACACACACAAACATACATGCATCCACCTCCTCCATTCTCACTGCCAGAGCTGCTGTCTTTCTTTGCTTTCTCCCTCCAGAGAAAGAATGAAATAAAGCAAAGCTCATTACCTCTTTCTTTCACAGCTCCTCCAGGCTCCGGCACTACACCCCCGCAACACACCAACTTCACACACGACATGCACATGCACCTCACAAACACGCAAACATACACATGCCACAGAGTCAAGAAGAGCCTGAGAGGGCCTCGCTGCTGGATTTCATGCAGAAAACATTCCAAAAAACTCCTGATTGGACATAAAAAAATTGGAAAAAAAATTGTAATATAAATATAAATAGTGTAAAATCAGCTTCTAATATTGAAATAATATTTTTAACTATAAATATATATATATATATATATATATATATATATATATATATATATATATATATATATATATATATATATATATATATATATGAACTGTAAAATATGTCCCTCGTGCCTTGTGCCTTTTATTTTTTTTATATTTTTAAAATACCCAAAACTGAAAATGATGCCATAATTTAGACACATTTTTTTCTTTTTCTGTTGAGCACAAAAGAAGATATTTAGAAAAATGTCAGAAGTCTCATTAACTTCCATTATATTTGTTTTTCTTACTATGGAAGTCAATAGTTAAAATATCTGATTTTGAGTTGAACCAAAAAACGAAACTCATGAGGGTATGGAATCAGTAAATGGTAAATGGGAGTTTTTTTTTTTTTTTTTTTGATGAGCTATTCCTTTAAGATAGGCTGAAAAAATGTAAACAAACACTAATATTAACTTCATTTTAGTTTATCTATTAATTTGGGTGACACAAATCATGTTAATTTCATTTTTGAAGGCCTTGCAGTGCGTCAAATTGATATTATCCCTGCATTAGCTTTGTCTACTGTAAATTAAAACCATGTGAGAAGCTTCGCTATTAATAATGGAAGTTACAACAACAGCGTCACTTTCCCCTGATCTTTCTTTTTAACTTTGGCTTTGACTTTGAGAGCAGCTCATCCTGGGCTTCCGTGTGGGCAGCCTGAAGCCTCAGGTGGGACCTTTGACCTGGGGAGAGCAGCATTTGGACCAGGCAATCCATCATGGAGCCGTGGCTGTCAGGACGAGCGCTGGGCAGCGTGTGTGTGTCTGTCACCGCGCCATAGCAGGGGCTGCTTAAAGGCAATCATGTCAATCTGGATGGCACGGCTCAGATGGAGCGAGAGCGATGGGAGCTGGCAGGGAAGGCACACTCAGCAGACGGCACTAGAGGGCTGTGTTTGGCTGCTTAAAATGCGTGTGGCAACATGTATATTTATAATAATATGCTCAGGATATCTTTGTAAATCCTCCTCGCGTGTCTATCCACTGACCTGTCTGTCAGTCAGAGCTGGTCATTGCGGATGAATCGATTGCCCTCTGAGTGCTTGCCGTAGTAGACATAACGGCACTTGGTGAAAACCCCTGAAAGAGAGAAAGAGAAGAGCATGTCAAAATGACATTTAACTACACTGTCAATGTCAAACCCAGCTGATGTGAATACTGCAGTCAAACTATGAGGTGCTGGAGCAGCTTCTGATTGGTGTCTGGTAAATCATATTAGCACGAAAAATACACTTGACGATCAAGTCGATATTTAAATACTCCTTATAACTGTATGAGAACCGTTTATGGACACAAGGTAATAACTATTTGCACTATAAGCTGCACTGGTTTATTTGTAGTAATACCCTACAATACATTGTGAGAGTTAAAATTATACATTTTTATTTTATGCTAAAAATCGAACCATTAATTAAAGATAATGCACTACAATAAATCTATTAAAACTTAATTTGAGATTAGTAGTATTCATTGCTAAGAGCTTGAGTTGGACCACTTTAAAGGAACCCTTAGATTACAGATTTTCAAACAGTTGTATCTCAGTTAAATACCAACAATCATAAATTAATTTAAAGTGTGTTTATTTAGTCCTTATGACTGGTTGTGTCAATACTGTACACACACAGACACACATAGATAGATAGATAGATAGATAGATAGATAGATAGATAGATAGATAGATAGATAGATAGATAGATAGATAGATAGATAGATAGATAGATAGATAGATAGATAGATAGATAGATAGATAGATAGATAGATAGATAGATAGATAGATAGATAGATAGATAGATAGATAGATAGATGGATGGCATCCAACAAAATTGTATTTACATAATGTATGTGTGGTGTAAACTGTATGGATGTATAGATGGATGGATGGATGGCATACAACAAGTTTGTAATTACATAATGAGTGTGTGGTGTGAACTGGATGGATGGCATACAACAAGTTTGTGTTTACATAATGAATGTGTGTAAACTCTATGAAACAATATCTTCATCGCTCTAATATAACATTGAAAAGACAAACAAATAGATACAATAAATGATGCATGACAGAACAATAGATATGTAGGCAAAGAAATATATTTAAAAAGTGTATTTTGATTATGAATACAACAGACTTTATTATTATTATTATTATTATTATTATTTTTACAGTTCTCTGTTTATCCATCAGAAAGTGGTTTGTCAGTCAAGTACACACACCACTGCAGATATAAACCCCTGAATCTGCCTGCAGAATCTGTCATTTCTCACTCAAATTTCTGGCATGAAAGGTGTGTCGGGGGAGACAGTGCATCCGTCTAAAGTCAGAGAACACCAGAGAGACAACATTTAGCCTGAGGGCATTGTCTAGACAATAACAAGCCAAGAGATTGCTTTCTTCAGAAACAGAGAGAGAGAGAGAGAGAGAGAGAGAGAGAGAGAGAGAGAGTAAGTGTAAAGGGTGAAGATCAACAGTGAGCTCATCATAGTGATCCGCTGATGTTTGATAACATGACCATTAGCTCTCCTTCATTCATTGTCCAGACAGTCTTAAAGTGTGTTTGAGAGAGCCACTGACAGGCCTTGAAGGAGCATTAACACTCCTACAAAGCAAGAACACAGATGTTTAACGCATGTCTATTTTTAATATGGTACACTGTATGAACCTGCCACTCACTTCTAAAGATCCTTCAGAAGTCCATTCATTCATCGAAACAATTGAACTTCCATGACAATGCAAGATATTGGCTGCGTCTACTTGTGGTTTTGGAGGCTTAACCCTAACAGTACTCCAACAATACAAGGTGAAACATTATGGCACCTACAAATCTAACTTGATAATAACTTATTACCATATATAATATACATTTATAGTATATTAAAAAATGGCTACAAAAGGAAAAGACAAAACGTTTAAAATCATGACATAGAACCATAACCAAACCAATGTTTAACTAGCTGATTTTATTTTCTAATAAATTAAAATAGACACAGACAGCGAGAGAGATAATCATTCTTACTGCTACTATTTTTATTTTTTATTTTTGTTAAATCCTGGTAACCACAAATTGACTGTGGTTTTGCTACACTAATTTCAATGCACTGACTGCAATTTTTATTATTATTATTATTATTTTTTTTTGGAAAACTGTTTTTTTTTTCTTTGTCAGGAAAGATAGTTATTACACATTTAGTAAAAAGCCATGAATCATTTTCATAAGACTAACTAGTGCCTTAGGAGAAAACAACTGACCATTAATTATTTGTTAGCATGTTGCTAGATAGTTGGTGCTGTGGTATTCTGGCTGGTTACAAAGGCCCCATTTACACATACGTTTCAGTTTAAAAATAATGTTTTAGAATGAAAACGATCCACATGCACACTGACATTTCACCTAGCATTTCTGAACAGCTCTCTATCCACACTAGACCACTAAAAACGCACATCACGTGAGAACACACACACACTCTGGCATGCGATGCAGCGTGTGCGAGTGTTTGAGCTCCAGGCAGTCAGCGGGTGCTTTGAGCACAGAACCCCAGATGAGAGCTGTGCACGTCGGACAGTTCATCAAGAATCTACCGCTGGGTCCACTCTCACTATATTTGTTAAATGTGATATATAATTAATCTTGTCTATAGATAAAAACATACTCCCCGACTTTGGTCTTTGGAATCTATTACTTGTTCTTAAGTAGCCTGTTTTGGCTAAGCGAAAAGATAAGTTAATATATTAATTAATGTAACCACAAACACTGATTCTGCACATATGACTGACTAATTTATTTCCTATAATGTATAAACTTATTGTACATTATACTTTTATAATGGACATAATTGATTATTAAAACTGATTTAGCAAAAGAGAGGATATGTTTCGTATTTTTCACTGAAAACGAAAGGAGGCAGTTATGTTATGGGCTCTGTTATGTTATAAATATGCATAGAGTGATAGCATTTTGAAATGCTAATTTATTATCATCCATCATACCAAACAAACAAACAAAAAAAAAAAAGAAAAAAAATTGTGAGCAACCTATAGGCAAATAACAAACTGGCCAGCTCATTTCCCCAATAAAAAGTTGTCCATTTAAACAATAAAAGCCTTCTTTTATTGATTATTTTATTGCTTATTCTTCTTGAAGCCTTCTTCTATTGGTTATTTTCACAATGTCTGATGGCATACTGTCAAAAATGGGCTAAATGAACTCATATGGGGCCAAACTCTGGACTTTGTCAGAAAGGGGGTGGGTCGTTCAAACCCCCAAAGTATTTTGGGAAAAAATGGGGCAAACAACGTAATTTAATACAAATCTATGTAAGCTACACAAGGATAAGAATACTCACACTATGCAATTTTTTACTAATTCTTTACGATTGTAGCTTATTAGACTGTATGAAAATGATCCTAAGGCCACATTTTGTTTGACGTCACTGATCAATGACACGTTGCTAACCTGCATTCTAAAACAACACCCTACATCAAATATAAACAAACATGGCATTCATTCCCTGACAATATAAAAAACAACAACAAAAAACTGTTTCCACATTTCCCAGAGGTGATTTGAAGTTACTGCTCTGATTGCGTCATCAGGTTCAGCCCTCCTGTTGGTTCTTGGTTTGACACTTGTCATAAGAGAAGTCACACTCCAGCAAAGTGTCTAAGATCTTCTGATGCTGTCAGAATTTGAAGAGCACCAATTTTACCCCTTTTTAAGATTTAAGATAAGTCTATTGTGTCTCCAGAATGTGCCTGTAAAGTTTCAGGTTAAAACACCCATCAGATTCTCCCTACCCATCGTTTCCATGTGCCTGTCATAGTGTGCCTCAATCTCCGCCTCTACGGTGTCAGATAAATAGCACAGTGACAGGCATGAATGAAGCAGTGAGAAATACTACAGTAAGAACTTTCCCAATGATTATTTGATGTATTTGTTCTGAAGTTAATGAGTCGATGAGAACGATAAGAACACACAATGACATTTCAAAGTTCACACACACGTATTTAACTTTGCACTATTTTTGCACGCAAATGTGACAGGATACACATTAATATCCACTGCTTTATATTAAACTTGTAAAACTCATTTTTAATCAAATTTGATGATGATTGATGATCACAGCGAGCTGAACAGATATTTTAATCCCAATTGCTTTGCGCACGTCCTGTCTTGTTGATATGATTATACGCGTTACTACAGAGACCTGTTAATACATGACTGTTAATCAATTCGGTGGCCAGGGAAACCACACTCCTACGTCACGTTACGCTGGGCCTCGAAATAGGAGGGATTTGGAACCTATTTTAATGTCAGGAAATTAAAAAAAAATAGACTTATTATGTTTCTATTAGTCCATTATGACTGTGGACACACTATACCTTTACACAGATCTGTCCAAACAGCTTGCAAAAGATGATTTTTATCATGTGTCCTTTAAATTTGATGGCAGCAACTATTAATCGGTTGTCTGTGACCATGTCAAATCAAGAATCAAAGATCAAGGATTATAGGAATCTTACAGATACTTCCCAAATCGACAACCAAACCGTGACAAAACATCCCACAGTCTGTGAGCCAGGCTTTTATGTTTTGGGTATTGCTATGCAGTGGTAAATTCCAATTAGAAACATTTAATAAAACCACAGCAGATATTATGGTCCTCGTTCTAAGCGCTAAAACAGGTCATACCTCGTTAATCATGCAAATGTCTGTTCACTTATCTCATACATCAACAATACATGTCCTGGCACAACATATGCCAGTGTTCGGAACAAGAACCCATTGCTTGTGTTGTTTACATCTTCTCTGGGCTTTCCTGTAAATGCTGGTTGACTGTGAGGCCTATAGGTGACGTGTCTCGACAGCCCAGTCTGAGTGTGTTAAAGACGGGATTGTTCTGACATGCCATCCAGAGAGAGAGAGAGAGAGAGAGAGAGAGAGAGAGAGCGAGAGAGAGAGAGAGAGAGAGAGAGAGAGAGAGAGAGAGAGAGAGCGAGAGAGAGAGAGAAAGAGAAAGAGAGAGAGAGAAATAGAGAAATAGAGCCGCTTGATGGATGTGGCAGACTGCAGCTAGGTGTCAGCGCTTTAGTAAATGAGGCAAGGACAAGTGGCATTAATGCTGTCAATGATCTCCTGACAGGAAAACAGATACGGTGCTCACCGCCGTTTTTAAATAGACATCAAGTGCATTAATGACAAAAAAGGGCAGGCTTCAAACAATGTGCCTGAGTGATGGGCGAGCAGCGATGGCGCTCCGAGCGCGCCACTAACATAATCCGAAAAGACACTGTCAGAGGCGCAGAGAGAGACGGGCCCTGGAATTGCACGTACTGACAGTGAACAGAGATGAGGACAGAGATACTGGTGCCATATTAGTGCCAAGCATATTCCAACACCAGTCTGGATCCTAACTAAATGTGACACTTCTCTCGTCGCTTCAAAGTAGCCGCTCCTCCCTTCTTCCTCTCCTTCCCCCAGCGCCAGCGATCTTCTCCGTCGTGTCACTCCAGCATTGCGCTCTCCTGCCGTGGCGGGCGAGTTAGTGGCGGGCCATTCGTGTCAGCCCGTGGGCCCGGGGACAAACTCAGTCAATCTAAATTTGGACTTTTGTAGCCGAGCGACACTCATTTTCCCTGCCATCGTTGCGAGCTGAGGTGATCCAAACTGTGAAGTGTGAGGAGATGTCTGTTCGCATCAGATCAAACGTCTGTGGACGGGTGTGCGTGTATGTGTGTGGTTGGGGAGGGGAGGCAGCGGACAGCTCTGCCAATGCGGGTACTTCTTCAGAGGGGTGACAGGGTTTTTGCACTCCAGCTGCCGAAGTTGCCCTGGGGACTGAGGTACCGCCGCTGGATCCCTGTATGCTCATTCTGACTATCAGAGCGCTGATTTAAGAGGAGATTCTGGTACATTTCACCTCACCGGGATGTAAGACTAGCACTCAACCGCAGTGATATCATTTCGAAACGCTACGCACCCTTTCAGCGAGACTGAAAGAGATCATAGAGCACTGGCAGACATGTTCAAGGGTCAATGCCATCTGCAGCTGTTAGGACTGACATCCATACAGAAGATCTCATCAATACACTGCACCCCTCCAATGTGTAAAATATATGGATTTTTAGTAGGTTTGTTATGTAAGTGTACCAGTGATTACCTGTTAACTTGTAAAAGAAAGAAATACTGTCCAAAAAAAGCTGACAGTATAGCCTGACAGAACAACACTCAATGTGCAGGAGGTCAAACAACCATAAAATATTAAATGAAAAAAGAAGATCATTGTATTTCTATTATTATCTAATGAAGCCATTATTTTTAGTAGTAGTGGTGGTAGCATTATTATTGGTAATATAATAATGACGTATTGATTAGAAATATTATAAATAAACAAACAAACATAAGGCCATTCTCTGAAATTTACATATTTTTGGGTATTGTTATAAATTTTTAAAGAGCCCCAATTATGGATTAAAAAAAGTCATATTTTAGTTTTGGGGGTCCTCATCAAAAGGCTACTACATATGCAAGGTCAAAAACAATTTCATTCTCTTTTAATATCCATTTGTTTTGAATTAACAATCCCAATCACTCCCATACGATTTGTTTAGCAGTTAATTTGTTCCCAAACCCCTCCTTGGCGCCATGCTAATCTGTGCTGATTGGTTCTTTGACCCAGTCTGTTGTGATTGGTTGACTGTGTTCTGCGCAAGACAGATAAACACCCACCACATCTTATCAACAATTTGAACAGAGTGCAGAGTGTATGTGTGAGCCCAATGCAGGAGTGCATTAAAGCAATGCAGTTAAACAGCTTGTTGCTCTATTCTTAACCAGCAAACACAATCCACACAGTAGCAAAAGTTGAACTATTTTAAAACTTGACCAACGCATGTAAGTTGATCCATGAACTGTCTATTGATAAAGTTCCTATGCCTTAATAGTTTTTTCTAATCCTTCCTTCAACAAACAGCCGACGAATCCCCCATTGCAGCATAGGTTGTTGTATCAATCATCAAAACGTTCACTCAAGGCGGCAAAGGGGCGCAGTGAGTAGTGCTGTCTCCTCACAGCAAGAAGGTCGCTGATTCGAGCCATGGCTGGGTCAGTTGGCTTTTCTGTGTTGAGTTTGCATGTTTTCCCTGCGTTCGCGTGGGTTTCCTCCGGGTGCTCCGGTTTCCCCTACAGTCCAAAGATATGCAGTACAGGTGAATTGGGTAGGCTAAGTTGTCCATAGTGAATGAATGTTTATGGACTTTTCCCAGAGATGGGTTGCAGCTGGAAGGGCATCTGCTGCTTTAAATGTGCTGGATAAGTTGGCGGTTCATTCTGCTGTGGTGACCCGGAATAATAAAGGGACAAAGCCGAAAAGAAAATTAATGAATGAATAAATATTCCTTTATCTTCAGTCATGATCAATCCCACACACACCCACACTCTGTTAGTGTTTGAAGGGAAAGTAGCATTCACGTTTTACTAGATCCGGCAATTCATATTTGGTATTGTTTTGTGTCGACATGAACAGGCAAAGGATCCGGCGATTTATTTAAACGACTTCAAATCTTTGAGTCAAATCTTTCATTAAAAAAAAAATATATATATAATTAAACAAGGTGCATTTTCAGATTTAAACCTCATCTAGATGTTTTCATTGAGCGCTGAGGTTGATCTATCAGTGTGTAACATTGTGTAACTCTATGGCCTGGCCGCAGAGTTACACACTGTATGGAAGGTAATTTTTTTACAACTCATTATAGAGGCTCTTTAATAATCAAGTGTGATTTTTTGTATGCACAACCAACATCACAAAGACATTCCAATAACACTTCCTGCAAAGCTACAATACAGTATAAAGTAGTGCTGCAAGATATTGGAAAAATCTGACATTGCAATGTTTTTTTCTTACTTCTACAATATTTATTGCAATATGAATATAATTTCACCAAATTACTTAAATTGCTCTATTAAGTAAGAATTCAGGTACAACAATTGAAAAATCAAATGGAAAATGTACTGTCATAGTGATGTAAAACATTGTGTCTTTATTGTATGAATAATACTTTTTTATTATTATTAAAGTTTCAAATGGTACAGTTCCTTGTGCCTGAATGCTTTAAACTATCCTTATTTGCTCATGCCTTAAAAACATGTAAAATATTCAAATTTGCTCCATTATGGTAAAAAAAATCTCCAATGACTCCATGTTCTAAACTGTGGCTCCTGGTCAAACATAATCCCAATTCAACATTGCAGATCTTGCGAAGTAACTATTGCGCACACATTGTGATATCAATGCTAAATAGATATATTGTGCAAGTCTAGTATAAAGTTTTAGGTACTTGTTTAAAAAGAGAGTGGTTTTAAAAAACAATGCCATAAATAGACTTTAATTACTAGTTACCTTCTATTAACTAAATTAAGTCAACATTTGATATAACTACCTTTCATCCTAGATGCACCTGCGCATAGTTTTTCAAGTCAATTTGCTGTTGTCCCAAATAAGTATCTTGGATGTATTACCACAGATTTAGTAATAAATAATAATAGTTCCTTAACTTTTTATAGCATTTTTATGGACACTCAAATTGCTTCACACATTGGGGGAATCTCCTCATCCACCACTAGTGTGCAGCATCCACCTGGATAATGCGATGGCAGCCATATTGCGCCAGATGCACACCACACACCAGCTGATTAGTGGAGAGGAGACAGAGTGATGAAGCCAATAATGATGTGGGGATGATAAGGAGGCCATGATGTAAATTTGAAGAGGATAAGTGACCAGTGAGTAAATTTGGCCACGATGCCCAGGTTAAACCCCTACTTTTTTTTGAAGGACATCCTGGGATTTTCAATGACCACAGAGAGTCAGAACCTCAGTTTAACATCTCATCCAAAAGACGGCATTCACTGAGCAGCATAGAGTCCCCGTCAATATACTGGGGGATTGGGACCCACAAAGACTGCAGGTTGAGCGCCCCCTGCTGGCCTCACTAACACCTCTTCTGGCAGCAACCTAGCTTTCCCATGTGGTCTCCTATCTAGGTATTGACTTGCTTAGCTTTAGTGGGTGACCATGTGAGAGTTGCAGCGAGCTAGCTGCCTGCTAAGTCTAGTAAAAATACTAGTGGCCAAAGACTTTTGCACAGTACTGTACTGCATGTACACAACATGACTACAAAAATAAAGATGTTGTTTATACATACCTCCTCATTTCATGCATTTTTATGTGTCATGGCCCTCATATGAGTGCCTGGAGCAGTGTCTGCTGGGTTAAATCTAGCACTAGACAACAGCACATGATGAATAAAGTGTCTGGTGACGACTGAAGCTTTAATATTGACCTGAAGCCGCCTGACGCTTTCCTCACATGTTTAAACCCTTCAAGCAGCAGTCTGCACATGGCACAGGTCTGAGACGGATCTAACTTTCCCCCTTAATGGCAACTTCTTAAAACACCCCCTTTGGGAAGCAGACAGAGAGAGGTAAGCCCTCATGGGCCTGCCAAAGATGGGGGAACTTATTTAGCGTGAACTGACAGCAATAGTGATGCATGATACACTGCAGCCCACTGCATAATCTGCTTCCACAGCTGGACACTGCGCTTATTACATGAGGAAAAATAGAAGAGGAACAAGAAACAACGATAAAATGCAGAAACAGCAATTTCTTACATAACCCGTTAGTGGAAAGCAGAGTCCCGCTTGAACCCGTAGGGATGCGGCTGATGAGCTGAGAGCTAATATATAAAAAAAAACAGCTTGTCAGAGCCTGGCCTTCTCTTTATTCCAAACACACGCACGCAGCCATTACTGTGACAGATTAAAAGTTTTCTGGAAGCTAATGTTTCCATGCTGCATATTCTGGCAGGGAAATGTTGAAAGCATTGTTCTCCTCCTGTCACACCTGGATGTTTGGTGAAGAGGAGCTTGTCTTTATGCTGGATGGCGACACACTCACAGCTTATTACAAACAACACGAGCCCCTCACAGCCTCTCCGTGACCTGCTATCACAGAGCGCCTGACGGCCTGGAAATCTGCTGTCTTTGCTTTTCTTCCTCTGGCAAAACTCCGGTGAAATCCTAATAGCCAACATTTATCACACCGCCGTTTATAAGTGTCAGGAGGAGCAGTGTGAAAACTGCATAAAACTCACACATTGTACAAGCTTGTTTTACGGCTAGAACTACAGCTAGTTCTAGCACTAGTTGCAATGTTTTCTGCACTTCTGCAGTGTGACAGAGCCTGGAAAAACATCATGTTCTAGATGGGAGTCTGAAGTAAATATCTCTCTTTTGTTAAAAAAAAAAACATTGAAACAGAAAACTAAATGATATCAAAGACTAGAATACACAAGATGTGTAAATCGTGTAGTTTTGAATGGGGAAAAGTGTAAGTTCAATATGAATGTGAATATGAAGCCCTGCCAACAGTACCAGTACAAGAGCCAATCAGCTATCGCTATAGACCGGCGTTTCTCTCGGAGAGAATCTAGGACCAGACGTGTTTTTACAAAGTAATATGTCCACATAAAGCTTAAAATCTGTGCTTTTAAATTAACCAAATGCACTTGGGAAAAAAAGTTTGGATTTTGTAATCTGTATGAACTGAACGTGGGGTACAGTCCACCCTGTCAAACGCACATCACATGACAGCAGCAACTACTCAGACGCCCACAAACTTGTAAGCAAAGAGTCTTTGTCATTTCTGGAGGAGATTTGCTATCAAGACCAAGTTGTGAATTACTTTAGAAGACTAGCGCAATTTGATGATCATTATCCAGAGGATGATAATGTGTAGAACGGCCATAAATAAGGTTGGTATCGTGATCTTGTGCCTTTCGAGTGCGCATGAGCTTGGACAACCTGAAAATATGCAGATGTGTTTCATTTCTAACAATATTTCTAACAATGTTAATGAAGCTATTAAATTGTAAAAACTATATTTCAATTATACAAATATGTCAGGTAATGTGCCTAAGTGTTTTTGTGAGTCTTTCCAACAATGTGATTTCTTTCTTTCTAGGTAATGAGCAGTTTATTTATAAAATATAACGAGATGCTTAAACAAACGTTCTAATAAATGTTTTTATAAAATAAATAGCATTTGAAGCTGCTGTACAATAATATATATATATATATATATATATATATATATATATATATATATATATATATATATATATATATATATAGTTGAAGTCAGAATTATTAGCCCGCTGTTTATTTTTCCCCCAATTTGTGTTTAATGGAGAGATTTTTTTTAAAAACATTTCTTAACATAATAGTTTTAATAACTCATTTCTATTTTTTTTTCTTTGCCATGATGACAGTAAATAATATTTTACCAGATAATTTTCAAGATACTACTATTCAGCTACAAGTGACATTTAAATGCTTAAAGTTAGTTAGGTTAACTAGGCAGGTTAGGGTAATCAGGCAAGTTATTGTATAATGATGGTTTGTTCTGTAGACTATCGAGATAATAATTGCTTATAAGGGCTAATAATTTTGACCTTTAAATATTTTTTTAAAAATTTAAAACTTTTTAAAAACTTTGGCCGAAATTAGTTACATTTTCAATGATACTGTAATAATAACAACATTAATTTAATTGAACTTGGATTCAGTCCAGGCAATTGAAGCAAGTGTAAAAAGCACCCAAAATCTCAAATATTTTTTTCTGAACCAAGCGTTTTAATGAATAAAATGTATTAAATAATTAAATAATTAAAATGAAGCCGTTTATAAGCCAACCAACTCCATCCAGCTTAAATCAGCTTTTATTAGGTCAATGATGTGACTAGATTGTTATAAAAATTTGTTCACACAAAAAACTTTTTAATGAGGGAAATTATTTAAAAGACATGAAAACTACTTAGAGGGCTGTAAAAAAAAGCCTTTTATCTGAATCCGTTAAGCTCCTCTACAGGAGGAAAAACTAATTCATCAACTGGCCGCTGAAGTGATCTGCATACAATCAGCTTCTCTCTTTTCAAGGGCCATCAATGTGTCAAGGAAAGACATATCCGAAGGATGTAGCTCTTAACATCAAGGTTATCTGTTCTCTCTTTCTCAGAGTGTTTTTCTGCGCTCTCTCTGTATCCCATGCTCTCATCAGCCCTGCAATCAATCAGGGTAATAATGTTGTGGGGGAAAAATCAATTAACAATACAATTAAACTTTCCCTATTATCTCACAAGCTTAAAATAATACCTCAAGGGAAGATGGACGAACATGTGTGCGGGTGCGAGAGGCTGAGTTATGACTGTAAGCAGCTGCAGCTATGAGCTTGTGCTATTATATGAGCCTCAATATATCTGCCTGAGCCCCTTTATCAGTCTGCTGCCTGCAACATCCGCTGATGGAGTCCTCATTATCGGCCCTTACAACAACCGCCTCTGACCTACAGCTGTTGGGGCTAACGCGTAATCAGGTTATGTTTTCTCAGGTAATGCATTACTTGTCAAATTTACACTGCAATGTATCCGAGGGCCTGAGTGAAATTCAGCTGCTCCAGCTATTTGTAGCTGCTAAAATAACAGGATATGTGCTTTAGTGGAAGATTTGCTCTGTCCTGGAAATCACTGCAGCAGCTACAATAAACTTCACTGAGAGTCTTGTTATCTTTTTTGGTTGGCCATGAGAAAAGAGAAAAGAAAACTCATCATGCTTTTGTCAAAGCATTAACCCTCATAAATCATTCAGGTCCTGGAAGAAACTCATCAAAATTCTAAGCCTTAAAAACATGCTAATAGTAAGAGGAAAACTTTCATTTGTACACATCATACTTGGTTTGTTTGGAGTAACTTTGGATCGCAATGGGTTTGTTTGGAGTAACTTTATGTTGCACTGCATTATTTATTCATTTATTTACAAATAAATATGCTAGTTTTAACAATTTTTATACATTTTGTTTATATCTGCATATAAACTTTTCTACAGAATGAGAAAAACGTGAACAAATACATCTAGACAATTACTGCAAGACATGAATACATGTAGCACTCAATCCAGGAGGTTATTACCCTGGACCAAATAAGATTGAATGGGTCAAAAATGATCTGTTTTCTTTTAAGCCGAATTTAATTATCAATTCACTTGAAATCAAAAACTTGACTGAGCAAAGAGATTGAGATTGTCAAGTACATAATGTAATTAGCAGTAATGCTTCAAATGCCAAGGAAACCCAGGAAATCTCTAAAACTTGGCATTATATACAAACTATTAACCTGCTTTTATTGATTCAGCATGACTAACAACTACAACACTATGGAATAATTTAACAGAAGGATTTATTTCAAACACATGACTGAAGTTATCAGTTATCAAGAGTTTGGCTTTGAAAGGATGAAAAGATCATATTGATTTGTTTATATTGGAAACCATGACTTTTTTTCACCCAAAAGGCCCAGATTCCAAAATAAAAGGAAAATAATTTTCAGGAGAATCGGGGGCTGCTGGACTATTTCAGGGCTTTACAGCATGGTCCCATAGTGATGAAGCTCTTTCTTGCTGATTAGTCAGTTTGAATCTGGCCCTCCTTCTATCTGGCTATTCCTTGGAACCTTGCTCTCTCTCAACATACTGTATTTTCAGTTCAATTCAGTTCATGTTTGTTTCTATAGCACTTTTACAATGCAGATTGTGTCAAAGCAGCTAAACATAGAAGTTCTAGTAAATTGTGAAATTTTGAATTGAAATTTTGTCAATACAGTTTTCAGTTCGTTTTAGTTCAGTTTGGTTTAATTTTCACTGTTGAAAGTCCAAACACTGAAGAGCAAATCCATTGATGCACGGCTCCACATGTCCCAACCCAAGCAAGCCAGTGGCAAGGAACAAACTCCCGAAAGTAAAGGGAAAAAAAAAAACCTAGAGAGAAACCAGGCTCTGTAGGACACAACCATTCATTTCTCCTCTGGTCACACTTCTATTTTGCCAATAGCTAACTGCACTTATTTTCCGTCTCTGATATTAGATTGCAGGTGGTTTTAACTATAATGTACAGTTTTACACCATTTTATTGATAACCTTTTTAGTCCTTTAGCAGTACTAAAGTTCGAACCACTGTAGTTCATCGAAAAAAAAAAAATATATATATATAACATACATTAAACATACAATTAAAGTCATTATTGCAAAATTCTTATATTAATGCCATTACCAACCAATTAAATACAAATCTATTTTAAAACAGATTGTTGTATGGCTTACAGTGAACTATGACTATGTGTAAACTCTGAACGCACATGCTGAAGGTATACTAGAAACTGGTTTACTGACAAAATGTCCATGAAAATCACCTTAAAGCTCCCAACCCTAATTAGAATATTAAGAATATACCTTTAGAATGATTAAGATAAATCATATGCCATGAATACATTTTGTAAAATCCCTAATTAATCAATTTTATTTATAAATAATTTTGTAGTCCACCAACTTTTAAAAGTATCCAACACAGAAAGGTCTCAACACTCCTCTTGACATGTACATAGCTCCTTTTAAACACTTGTGTGGAAAATGTGCTGATGCTAACGATAATTCATTACATTAAGTGTCACGGTTGACTGAATTTGTCTACAGATCTTTAGAGCTCTTTCGGAGACAACTGCTATAAAGTCCAAGCTGTATTTTATATGATTTTTACAGCCACGTCTGTTAACAAAAATAAGAAACTACTGCTGGCCTGCCAGAAGACAGTTTTAATGACATCCTGAAGGCAACGCTCTGCATGTTACTGCATTCACTTAGAGGTCAAAGACACAGATAATAAATATGAGCAACTAGCAGAGATGAATATCCACATGCGCTGTCAAAGAGCAGCTGCGTTCCCCTGCCTCCGCTCGGAGCGAGACGCTCGACGTCCAGAGAAAAAGAAAGAAAGAAGAGAACGTTGGAGGATATTAAATTAGTACCCTGGATAATGTCACTTATTCAATCAAAAGGGAGGCTGAAGTTGTGATGGTGTACTGGGCCGCAGTTCAAATGGAGCCATATGCAGCTTAAGTGGACTGGCGTAAAGCCCAAAGCCTGCGATGAACCACAAACGGCTGACCACTCCTGACACACACAGATGTGTGGCACTGAAAAGATGAGAGACTGCTTTTCATCTGGGAAGACAGGAGAAAAACTTGAGACACATAGACGTCTCACTGAAGTATGGGTCAAGAATGAGAGGCATCAAAATAAAGGAGCTTGTTGTTGTTGCACAGGGAAAAATGTGATTGAGCTTTGAAACAGTTTAGCGTCTGTACTTTACTTTGGAAAAAAAAAAAAAAAGCTCAAGCACTGCATCTGCTAAAATGTGGGAGCTTTCACACAAAGCAGCAGTCTTGAGTGTGTCTTTAAGAATGTCAATCATCTGTTGGGAGCAACCGAGGGAAGCTAAATTCATGACTTACCCAGTTAAACTGACATTTGTTCTCATGCAATAAAAAATATTTAGTCCATTAAACATAAATACCTGTCATTATGATGCATGCACTGGATGCAAGCCTCCCCATTCCCCACTGATGTTTATTACGGCCAAACAACTGCAGCGCCTGCATGTTTTCAACTTTAGCGTATTGATTAAACTTTTAAATGGTTGCCATATAACCCAGGGACATCAGGAAGATTAATTTGCGTCAATGTTCATCTGTAATTCATTAGCCATTTATACCCCACATCCACATGGGCTATCAAGAAAATGCGGGCCATTTTTCACTCCAGCTCAGGCTTGGGAATGGGAACTGAAAATTGCACCGCATACAAATAAGACCGGTGGCTCTGGGAAAGAGAAAGCAGCTAAAAACGCTACCGAGGCCAAAAACACATAATTGAACCAGCATTCCTAATGAAACTAATGCTTCCTGCATGACAGTGGCTTGTAAGAACACTACTAGTATATTCATTTTAGAACAGGGATGCTGATATAATCTTCCAATTAATTTGTTGAGCCACTTTCCTATGCTTTATCATCATACCGTATGTTGCACACATTTTATTATCTTAAATATGAATGTGCTTTTTTTAGCAGCTGAGAGCAAACATGGTCTGGTTTGTTTATTTGACCTATTCGCAGCATCATGTGTGGTAATAAGCATAATAATAGCCAGTGTTGGAGAGCAGATAACTTAAGGTAGCAATTGAGATAACTATCATTTTCAGAGGTGTGACAGTGGTTCGGCTGTTTACAGTTTGCTTTTCCAGTAATGAGCTACTTTTCGTGTTTGCTTGTGTAGCTTTACTGTTGAGTGAGCTGAGGTGATAAACAAACATGCTCTGTACATCATCTATGCTTTTTTATTTAGCATTTAAAAAGTCTTCATTGACTGACTCATTGTAGGGACTTTAGGTTTGTTTGTTTGGTTTAGAAAGTAAAAGTGTTCTTATTATGCTTTTTCATATAAATGTTTATAATTATAAAGGGTCTGCAAAGTTGTACAAATAAAAAAAAAATATTTACTGTCTTGTAAAAGAAAGAATAGATTCAGATCTGTTTCAACAAATGCTCTCAAAATCCATTTTGACTCTGAGCTACACTCTAATGCTTTAGTTAGTTTAGATTATGTGTGTGCGAAATGACAACTTTTGAGTGTATATGACTGAAATGTGTCCAATATCTGCTTCTGAAAAAAAAAAAAAATACAGTAGTTTCCTTCGAACAGCACACATCTCATTCACTGCAATTCTGGTGCTCAATTTCTCAACAGACTGTACAATGTGACATATATTTACATCAAATATTAACTCAGCGGTAGAGTCACACTCAGGGGACACTGCACTTATTCATAATGACAAAAGTACATTAGTTGTATGTGCTTGAAAGCCTTGCTGGTTTAACATTTCATCTACATGCTGTGCACACCTTTTTTTTTCTGAGTGTGAGTGTAATATGTGTGGATACTGCAAAGCCCATGAACAATGGCTCACTACAGGACTAGGAAATCTTTCAAGTCTGATTGGGCTAAAACAAAACACACATACACATACACATACATATATATATATATATATATATATATATATATATATATATATATATATATATATATATATATATATACACACACACACAAATCTGGGACTGTTCTTGAATGGCCTAGCTAGAGCCCCGACTTTATTAGATCAAAAGGGTGCTTTTACTAAATACTGAGCAAAGGGTCTGAATACTTAAGACCAAGTGATATTTCAGTTTTTCTGCTAAATAAATTAAATCTGCAAAAATGTCTAAAATTCTGTGCTTTTCTGTCCATTGATTCCGCTACATTCATTCTTCCATGGTAGGGCGCCACACCAAAATTCATCCTGCCAACGCTACAATACAGCTTCTTATTAATTCAAAAGATTCATTCATTGTTGTTGTTGTTTTTAATAGCGGGTTATAATCGCACCAAAATGCATTAAAAGGTCAGTGAATTATAACAGCGGAAACTTTTCTGTTACGGTAGTAGGGCTGTGCGCTATTTGTTTAACACATTAGAGTGCTGACAGACAAACTGACTTACTGACAGGTGCGCAATGCATGATGCCAGCAAACACGACGTAGCTTTCAATTAAGATGAAGACAGTTTTCATAATTATACTTTATTTATTGATAAAGGTCTGTGATTCTGCATACAAAGATTGTATCTTGCTAGAGTTTATTGCCGTTACACTCCAGGACGCATTGATACCGATCTGTAGGTCTATTGGAGATATTCATAAATATTCCTAGTAAATCTAATAAATGTTGGAGACATACTCACTACATAAACGCACTAAATCGCACTTCAGCAGTGTTTATTTGAGAGCGCACAAGAAGATCTGCGCTTAAGCAGCGTGTCTGAGGGCATGCAAGAAGTTTTGTGCACGAGCAGAGGAAATCGGCATGCAAGCAGAGATTGGCATGCTCGTATTAATGTTACATAAATGTGATCCCGACGTTTAATACTGCACTCACCACATTTCTCCATTTGTCATTGAAATAACGCAATAGGTAGTTGGTAGATTTGTGTAAAGGACCTGCGGCCACAGCTGGAAAAAATCTTAAAGGAAACACTGCTGGCAATATGCTGTGTGTACATTATTTGGAAAAACAAAAGATCTTAAAGGATTTTAGCAACTGGCTACAACCTAATAAAAAATGAAAAATTTAAGGCGGTCTGAATACTTTCCGGACCCATTATATATATATATATATATATATATATATATATATATATATATATATATATATATATATATATATATATATATATATATATATATATATATATAGTTTTAGCCCATTGACACTTAAAATATTATATAAGCACATGCAGATTAACAAACTAAACATTCTGCCGCTTTCAAGAAGTTTTTCTGGGTCTAACTATCCCCTTTCGATATGTTAATAAAACAACATAACAATTATTTATATATTTGCTCATTCAGTGCCTTAAATGCTACTACTGAATATACTTGAAAAGTAA
This sequence comes from Danio rerio, assembly GCF_052040795.2. Classification (NCBI taxonomy): domain Eukaryota; kingdom Metazoa; phylum Chordata; class Actinopteri; order Cypriniformes; family Danionidae; genus Danio; species Danio rerio. The sequence continues at coordinate 18,665,353 of NC_141033.1, forward strand.
ACCACTTATTGTATAATATGTATGTTTTTTGTAATGTGATTCTGTGTTCATTGTTTTGTCAATTCTTAGATTTTTAGAATGAGTCGTGATTCTCTCCAGAATCGAATTTGAGCTTTATTTTTAAAAGCAGGTGGTGCTCTATGCTAGTTTTTAACAGTACATTTAAATGCTCACAAGGGGAAAAAAAAGCTTGTACATTTGAAACCATGTTCCATCTTTACATTAAATATGTTTACATGGACACCAATAATCAGATTTTATTACAAATAAGACACTACTCTGATTAAAAGTCTACCATGTAAACAGCGATTTTTGATTAATTTAATCCAACTAAAGTCACAATAAAACTGATAAGAAATCAGATTAAAACATGTGGAGTATGCCGAGTTTAGCCACATTATTGAACTGCAGTGCATCCATGTAAACTCCTTAATTAAATTATTACCGTCGTGTAGGACACTTTTCACTGCACCTACCAAGTCAGTAAAGGACCACAGACAAACGCACACCCCAAAATGCAGAGGTTTTTCAGCGTGTGAAATTAAATTCCATTAAAATATCACTCTTCCAGCAGTTCTTCACATATAATATCTCATTTGTCACGGGAGCATGCATAAAATGTTCCCGGATATAAGTAAAAGTGCCAAACTGCAGTTACAGTCGACAAATTAAAAATGAAGCACCTGAAATCACGTGAAACTCCAGAGGAAATGTGGATAGTGTGGTGATGCAATGATGTTAATTGAATTATGTGCTAACATGTAAAACGGGATCATAAAAGGCAACTCATGTAAACACCTTTATCATATTATTGTCTTATTCAGATTAAGGCAAATAATTCAGTTACTCATGTCCATGTAAACATAGTCATTGTTTTCTAGATTGCTAAGCAATGCATACAGACGCTGAATGGCAGCACCGACATGCATATTCTCATAGAAAACAATGTTTCCAAATCAATAAAATGTGACAGCCCTCAGAATCAGCTTACAGAAAATCACAATGCATTCTGAAAATTTCTGAATTTACACAGATTTTCAACGCAGCAATTTATTGTCCCAGCCCTTAACATTGTATCTGTAATTTTGTTGTTTGAGAGAACTCTTGAATGCACTAAAACAGAAAGAGGGAAGTTTAAAATAGCACAAAAAGTGCCCTTTAATAACCATCTTTATATAATGATTTGAATCTAATATGCACCATCATTTAACAAAACCCTTGCTTGACAGGTTAGTTCCTAAATAGATTTTTAACGCTTTTAATTTTCTGTCTTTCCACACAGTGATGAGAACATCTGTTGTAAACCATAAAACTCTATATACACACTTTACCTGTTCTGTTCTGACAATTTCAGTTAGTGTGATTGAAGATGTTAAGATACTGCTCAGACAGACTTCTTTATAAACATTACCAGAAGGCTGGATTCTTGCATATATACAGTAATGTGTCAAATAAAAAGGATGATCTTCCTGCCTGCATTTCCACTTCAACATTTACCTATATATTTTGTGACTATGGAACCATTTCTAAGCAGAGACTCTCTGTCCTTTCTGTCTTTAGCATCCACCGGTCTGTCAGAGTGACTCATGCTAATGAGGAAGTGAAGTGAAATATTAGCAGAGTTATCAGAACAAAATGTGAGTTTTTATATTCATTTAGCAAAAGCCCTGAAGCTATAGGAAATTACTTTGTTCACATTTAACCAGAAGTTCATTAACGGTTTGAGTGAAATGCAAAAGGGTTGTTAAACAATATCCTGGCCATATTTCAACAAACCAAACAACGGAAATATGTTACTTTTTTATTTATTAAAATATGTATGAGAATTTGGTTTTATTTTTGGGTAAACCACTCATTTGATTAACCTAAATTAGGATTTTTGGCAAATATTGTTTTCTGTATGCTAAATAAAATATGTTTATGTTTGTAAATAAACTAAATAAAATAAAATATGAATGTGACTTTTGTGACTTTTTTCATGGCTAAAAGTCCTTTAATTTGTCAGTTCTTTAATTTATTAGGCAAACGTTAAATTAAGGTCCTGTTTACATTAATACGAATGAAAACAATAAACGTCCACACTGGCGTTTCACCTAACGCTTCTGAGAAAGTTCTCCATCCACACTACACCTCTGAAAACGCACATTACGTGACCACACTGGCATGCGCTGCAGCTTATGCGCACGTCTTAGCTCCAGGCAGTCAATGGGTGCTTTAAACACACTTACCCAGATGAGAGCAGCGCACATCAGACAGTTCATCAAGGATCTTCCGTGGGATTTCATCTCACTATTGTTAAAAGTGATATTTAATTAATCTTGTCTACAGTATATCTAACAAGTCGGCCTTTTGAATCTAATACTTATTCTCAGGTAACTTTTGGACTAAGCCCAAAGATAAGTTAATATAATAATGTAACCATTTACACTGACTGATTGCTTGCCTTTATTTCCTATATTGTATAAACATACAATATGTACAATAAACTTTTATAATGGTCATTATAAATTATTAAAACTGATATTCAGCAAAAGAGAGGGTATGTTTCATATTTTTCAACGGAAATGAAAGGTGGCAGCTACGTTATATTGTTTTGTTTTAAATATGCATAGTGAAGATGACGATCATATAAATATTTACATGAAGCCTTAACAAGTTTGGTGTCTGTTAAGTTGTTAATATCAAAATGAAAATAGGCAGTTCCTTATATCATGTTTTTATGATGTCAATGTATGGACATATGGATGTGTCCTCTGGAGTTTTCCATGTCAAACTAGCGAAATCTGAACTTAAGGAAAAGGTGCAAGACTGACCTTTGTGCACTTAATATTGAAAAAAGCCCTAATCAGATGCCTCATTTTCATATGTCTCTGTTTTCCTTCATCCACACCAACATGGAGCAGCATTTTAAAACAAAAATGGCCTCTTCAGCATTTCCAAAACACTCAGTTTTCAGGGCTCGAAAACTCTGGGGTAGTGTGGTTGGAAGACGTAACCGTAGCTTAAGTGTTTTAAAACTAAAACGTATTTGTGAAAATGGGGTCTAAAGCTCATAAAAGAGGCTATGCAATACAAACATACGTACTTTTTTTTAACCTTTGAGTTTTGATATTTGACTGAAGTGACCAGGATATATTCTTGACAGGATCAAAACCATATTCTAACATTCCTGAATAGCCTGAAATAGAGCTATTTAAGTCAATCCAGCCTAGAGCAACAAATATAAAGATGATAGTCAAGCATGGCTGAGGTCTGGCAATGAGAAAAGCTTGAGAGATCTGCTCTAGAGGGCCTGTCAGGAGAAAGCACCAAGTTCATGCCTCGAAAGCCTCGATCAATACCAGCTTCATTTGCCACATGACTTTTTTTTCCAACCAAGCAAAACATAATCTTGATACTTTGTTGAATCGCCCATAGTTTTATACGCTACAGGTCTTTCACATAACGGAAGCTACTGACTGTACTTGATTTGACAAAATGAAACAAAAGATTGTGTTATTTTGGTGGGGAAAAACCACACTATTTTCCCTAAATACTTTATTTACACGAAAAATGCATGTTTATGTATAGGGCAGCATACTGACAAAACAAAAAAAAAAAACTATTGTATTATGCTCTGCGACACAATGGCTCAGTGGTTAGCACTGTCGCCTCACAGCAAGAAGGTTGCTGGTTTGAGTCTCAGCTGGATCAGTTGGCATTTCTGTGTGGAGTTTGCATGTTCTCCCTGTGTTCGCGTGGGTTTCCTTGGGTGCTCCGGTTTCCCCCACAGTCCAAAGACATGCGGTACAGGTGAATTGAATAAACTAAATTGGCCATAGTGTATGAGTGTGTGAATGAGTGTGTATGGATGTTTCCCAGTACTGGGTTGCAGCTGGAAGGGCATCCGATTAGTAAACCATATGCTGGATAATTTGCCAGTTCATTCTGTTGTGGCAACCCCTGATATATAAAGGGACTAACCCAAAGAAAACTGAATAAATGAATGAATAAATATTATGCTCTATCATTTATTTTGTATGTGATTACAGTAAAATTTTCCATCATTTAGATTTTATATTTCTACATTCCTAATCAAACATTTGCCTTGAAAATCTAAATTAAGTGAGAAAAATAAATGTTTGAATAATACAAAAATAATTAAAAAAATAGTCCTTTTCATGTGGTCAGTGTTTAAATATAAATTATTAATTGATAGAATTAACAGTAATGCTCTATTCACACCAGACGAGACACGCACAAATAAATCACGTTATTCTAACATAAACAGATATGTAAACATTTTGAGTTTATTTGCTTCATTTGCATGTCAAATTCGCTTAATTTGCTCTTCAAATTCACTTCACAATAGACACGGATTCGCATCATGGGCAGGGCTTCTTTCTGGCTGGTGCCTCTAGCTTTGTTGCCAAATGGCAAACATGAATTTTATTGCGATAGTAGCTGTGCTTTATGAGCTTTTGAAAGGCTGAAAAACTGTCCGCGTGCACTAGATCCTTTCAGAGGTGCACCCAGCTCTGTCCGTTCATCCGCTCCTCCAGAAACAGCACCTGGATAATGAAGGCTTTCAGGGTTGCTCCCAACTGAGCCAAGCCCAGTTTTATGAGCTGTTGTCCGGTGTCGGCAATAGGATTTTTCTTCAGGACACCAACAACAGGCACTACGTCATAATCACGCCCCTACAAGAGAAAGCTCCTGATTGGTTAAAGCAGCGCGAATGTCCGCTGAAGTTCAGATTTTACAACTTGAGTGATTCACACAAAATGCGCAATACGTGTGTTAAGAGGCGTCAAACGCATACAACGATCAACTCGCGCTTCTTTATTTGCGTGAATCGCATCATTCGCACTGCCTCATTTGCATGAATCATACCACAGGAACTCTATACACGTCTTTGCATTGACATAACATGTAAATCACTATTGCTTGAGGCTTCATTCGCGTCTGGTGTGAACACAGCATAAATGTGCTTTATTTCAATATATCAGGATATGAAATTACTTATTTCGTAATATGAGACGTCTGTCAGTCGCGCAGTAAAATACAATTAAAACAGAATGAAATTAAATTAAATTTTGATATTTTGTTGAATGTCACATATTATTATGCACTAGATTTTTTTTTCCACATAACCAAAGCTATTGATTGCACTGGATTTCACCCTGCAAAAACAACCATTATGCTGTTTTATTGGCTGTCTGTTCAACAGATTTAACCTCCCCTCATCCACTTCTAAGAGGACACAGCGCTGGGAAAGAACAAGGCCCTCCCGAGATTACCACAATCAAATATTATGAATTGAAAGCGGCAGCATTCATTAATGAAGTCCTCAAACGGCTCACCTGATAAGGGCCTATCATTCTTTGTACTCCCCAACTTATGAAGTTGAAGAGGAAATTGAATTCTGGAGGACATAAATTTTGACTGAAGAAAGAGATTATAGCAGCAGCCTAATTCAAGCCTGGTGAAATTAATTTCAATGACATTTATTCTACATAGAGCAAGTGCGCGCGAGGCTCACAGTGGCTCTGGGCTCTGGAGATAAGGGGAAGTCATTTGAGGTTGGGTGCTCCAGCAGTTTACAAAGCTGTAATCTCCTTGGAACAACTCATGGTCTATCAGGAGGAGACTTGCACGCCGGCTAACAGCCATTCGGCAACTGAATTTGCCCTGCTGTTTGTGTCACGGCGAGGAATGGCTGCGGCGCTTAACACAAGTACATGTCAGTGTGCTTCTGCTGATGGTATTGAACAGTGGAAGGCTCTCGATGGTCACGACGTGAAGATGCCATGACGCTAATTAACCACCGCAGCATCTTCAAATGACCTGATTAGTCATTATGATTTAATAACCATTTGTGTCAAGGACGTTAAGCGCGATTCGATAAGAATAAGGAATTACGGAATGAACATTTTCTGAGGCTGACTGACTGTAGTCGTCATTAGCCAGTGCTTTCTAATTAAAAAGAAAAGCTGATAAGTCATTCAGACCTCAATAAAATGTGAAAAGTTTGCTGATTTCAGTAATGGTCCCATTAATAAGGCTGATGGGAAAGTTGCTCATTTGGAATTGAATCCGAGTGACATGATTCAATAACAATGTGGTGTTAAATTAATTATTGGCGAAAGATCGCGGCACTTTTTAATCGGTTTGACATTGGAGGTCGGCCCGAGTTAACGAGGGTTTAAATCAGTGCGCTGTAAATATTAATTATCCACCACAAACACAAAAAAGTGGAGTGTGAGAACGGCTATAAGGTCATTGTGTATGTGATCAATATCCATAGAGTGTGTGGAATTATTACAATAAAATTATATTTCAAATATCTGAATATACTTTATATAAAACATCTTAGCAAAAACAAATAATATTGTATTTTTGAATTGCTCTAATATTACTACATTAAAACTGGCCACTTTATTAGGTATACCTGTCCAACTGCTCGTTTACTCAAATTTCTAACCAGCCAATCACATGGCAGCAACTCAATGCATTTAGGCATGTGGACATAGTCAAGACGATCTGCTGCAGTTTAAACTGAGCATCAGAATGGGGAAGAAAGGTGATTTAAGTGACTTTGAACATGGCATGGTTGTTGGTGCCAGATGGGCTGGTCAAAGTATTTCGGATTCTACTGGGATTTTCACCCACAACAATCTCTAGGGTTCATAAAAAATTGTCTTAAAAAGAGAAAATATCTAGTAAGCGGCAGTTCTGTAGGCGCAAATACCTTGTTGATGCCAGAGGTCAGAGAAGAACAGCCAGACTGGTTGGAGCTTATAGAAAGGCAACACTAACTCAAATAAGCACTTGTTACAACTGAGGTATGCAGAAGTGCATCTCTGAACACACAACACGTCCTTGAGGTGGCAGAAGACCACACCGGGTGCCACTCCTGTCAGCTAAAAACAGGAAACTGAGGCTAATATACATAAAATACATATTTAAATATAAAATGAACCACAAAACTAAATCTAACTGTATATCATATATATATATATATATATATATATATATATATATATATATATATATATATATATATATATATATATATATACATATATATATATACATATATACATTGACACATAGCAAAAAACAGCATAACAAATAACAAATGGTTAAAATATCTTTAACAGATGGTCCAAACTATGTGCTCTGAGTTTAGAGTTTTGAGTTCTATGCTTCTTTTCCCAGAATCAGTGTAAGCTCAGCAATGAGGCAGATGACTGAAATCTGTAGGTTTAGTACATTACTAAGTTTAGTGGGCAGCTGGACAGATAGGTCACGTGGCTGTGTGTTGATGCTAAATATAATGATGACGGATGTGATAGACCTCATGCATCAGTAAGCAGTGCGGCTCCTTGCTGAATGTCATTTGGAATTAATGTCAAACAGCACACAGCCACCAAACCATGGAAATGAACGGACATGTCAACATATCACTGTGCTCATTTCACTCAGAGACCACAACTAGCCACAACAATAATAATGATCTGTGTAAGTGCACTTCACATCTTTTATATTATCTTTGATATAGGGTTATTAAAGTTATCAAAAATAAAAATGGAAACCACATAAAAACATTGTGTACTTATTTTATTACATTCTAAAAAAAAATAAAAATAATCTAAATAATAATAATAAAAAAATCTCTACCATTTACACAGGGTCATTTAAATTGGGCAATAGAAGATTGATTCTTAGAGTCTTGATTTCTGCTGCGACATTCAGATGGTAGGGTCAGAATTTGGCATCAACCGCATGAAAGCATGGATCCATCCTGCCTTGTATTAATGGTTTAGGCTAATGCTGGTGGTGTAATGGTGTGGGGGATATTTTCTTGGCAAACTTTGGACCCATTAGTACCAATTGAGCATTGTGTCAATGCCATAGCATACCTGACTATTGTTGCTGACCATGTCCATCCCTTCATGACCAAAGTGTACCTTTATTCTGATTGTTACTTCCAGCAAGATAATGCGCCATGTCATAAAGCACAAATCATTTAAGACTGGTTCTTGAACATGACAATGAGTTTACTGAACTCAAATGGCCTCCACAGTCCCCAGATCTCAATACAATAGAGCAACTTTGGAGTGTGGTGGAACGAGAGATTCACATCATGGATGTGCAACTGACATATCTGCAGTAATTGCATGATGCTATCATGCCAGTTTGGACCAAAATCTTTAAGGAATATTTCCAGTCCCTTGTTGAATTTAAGCTACAAAGGTTTGAGGCAGTTCTAAAGGCAAAAGGGGGTCCAACCCATTACTAGTAATGTGTACCTAATAAAGTGGCCGGTGAGTGCATGTTAATTAGTTAATGTTAGTAAAGTATTTATTAATAAGACCTAATAATAAACAGCATCAAAACACAAATTCATGATTGTGAGCATCAGTTAATGCACTGTGAGCTAACAGCTAACTTAATTTCGTTAAATATTGTTATCAAAGATAAAGTTTTATTTGTCAATTCATTGTTTGGTGATGTTAGTAAATACATTAATTAACTAATACTATACTAGCCTATTGTAAAGTGTTACCGAAATGCTGTTTTAGTAGGTTTCTTCTGTACTGTAAGGCATGCAAAAAAAGTGTGATCGGCTTTATTTTCTGACATATAAAGACTGGAACACACCAAGCTGACTAAAGAAAGCGCTCTGACTGGTTATTTTGCAATGAATCAGAGCACGCACGTGACGTAGGGAAATGACGTAGCAAGTAAACAATTTAAGTAAAAAAAGAAACACAAAGAGGCTGGCTGTAATTTTGCTACATTTCTCAAATATTTGTAAACAACATGGATTATTAGATTATCAGACATATTAGCAGGAGCAAATCCTTCTGTGGTGAGTGACAATTACTGTGATAATGGTACTACTGTAAATGCTGCTTTGTTTACGCTTTGTATGAGTTGGAAGTTTGTTTTTTGCGGAATGTAAAAACAAACTACTGCCCCCTGCAGGTGCAAAAAGACATGTCCTCTCACACAGGCACAGAATTCGCCTCTCATTTCAGTTGGCTTTCATCTGCTCGATGTGTTCCTGTACAGCTTTTTGGTCCAGACATGAGCTCACTTTGGATTTTGTTGCCGCTGTTTGATTTTAGCTTGGTCTGTCCTGGCCTTAAAGGTGCTGTATATAAGTTTTTGTATATAAGTCGTCTAAAGCATGAAAATACCATAATATGTTTGCAGATATTTAAGAAACATGCTAAATGAACAATCTTGTTTATCTGAAAAACAGATGAATTTAGTTATTCTGCTTTGAAAATGTGCTGGGACGACTGTCTTTAGTTTGGTTCTTTTAACCCGCCCACTACCAGTTTAGCCAATTATATTTCAGCCCCCCGGGCTGCCTTGTTAGAAAACAGCGTATTTGATTCATTCAATCAGGAAGGCTCTCAAAGTGTGCATCTGTGACCGAAATGCGACCTTTGGTGGACAGTAGCAGCCTCTGAAATGAGATGCAGATTCAGAGTTCCACATGAGGTGGTTATTAATTAGCAAAACATATAAATATTATGAATATAAACATTAGGTGAGCAGGTTACATTGCAACCCTGTCATAACAACACACTATGTGACTAGATTTGGCTAGACAAAACACAACAGAAAATCAGAAGCACAGAATAGTGCACTTAATGCACTTCAACAAAATCTATAATTGAATTATTACATATTAAACCTCTTTAACATTATTAAATGCACATGCTGAGTCACTGATTTGTGTTGGCTTGCACTGAGTCACAGTTCTAAAGTTCAAGTTCAAATCGTTTATTTCATTTTCAAGATCTGAGGTGAACTATATGCTGTTGCTTTCAGTAGTATGGCAATAAATGTCATGTAAAATGGCATTCAAACTCACATTATTAGGAGTCAGCTGCAAGAAATAGAAGCCATTTCTAAAATATAAATTTCAGATGTTGGTTAGAAAAAAAAAACTCATTTTAATATGGAAAATATGTGCCATTGCTTTTAATTAGACTACGACTCAATCAGCCTTTAGGGTTGATAGTTGGCACACTTCTGTTGATGTCATCAATCTGGCAACCTGCGCTTGCATGTGTTTTAAACTAGACGTGCAATACCTAGTTTAACCACTGGGTGTCAAACTTTTAATAGAGAATATTAATAAAATTTCAAAAATAAATACAAATAAAATAAACTGATAACTAAAACGTTTAATATACAAGACAAAAAGTATCTCAGCGAGACTAAAATTCAATTACATTTACAAGGTTTTTGATTATAGCTCTAATTGTACATATTTCTGTGACATGTCAAGTGTTTGGAATTGCAAACCAACTCCTTCATAAAACCAAAAGCGCAGGGGAAAACAGCCATTTTGGATGAAAGCAATCCACCAAGCTAGCTCTCACACTGCCGCTCTGCTAGGTCAACAAACAGCCTGATCTTTCCCGAAGCCAACCGTCAATTACCGCACAGACACATGGCCTTCTTGCTGTCTTAAATAAAGCGCCTGACACTCCCCGGAGTGACACATATCAATACCAATCTGACAGCTCCTGTTGCCACCTCAGCCATAGAAGAGACAAGCTGCACCTGCCTCACCGTGGGACATGTGTCTGCTCGCCACTTCCCCCTGCAGAGAACACACACACAAACACACACACACACACATGCACTTCTCGTCCTGCATTTGAGTGCCTTGTGCTATTTTCCGAAGACCATTATTATATTCATTTCAGCATGGCGTCTGAAGCCTGTTGGTCTGGTACCTGAGGCTGCGGAGCCTGCTGTTGTACAGTGATTTATCATGACATCCTGACAGAGAGCGGGCATAAAAGGAAAAGAACAAGGGCTGAGTGGAGCCGCTGCTGGCCCAGGCTCTGGGTGTGCCCGTCTCGGCCCTCAGCTCTTGTCCCGGAGCCTGGTGTCACTCTGACAGTGAGGGGCATCAGTCAGACCAGAGCTTCATCTGACTGGAGAGGATCAATCTTACAGCTTAATGCAAGCGGACATGCTAAAATATCCTTTAACACTGTGTGCCGCCCTGCTGCCCCTTTCTGAGTATCCAAGTGCAAATGATCTTCAGCGTGGCACATCACACTCAAATCCCAACACATTTTGTATGAAATGGTATGCTAATGAAACCCTAAGTGGTCGACAACATGGTGCTATCTTTAGATAGATCTAGAAGAATAAGTACAAGAAATGTATTAAGTTCACTCTTTATTTTTCTTGATCCAACTGCTGTTTTTAAATGTCAATATAAAGCTCTTCATGTGACATCCTGCACCTCGTAAGGAGCCAGCCTAAAAGTAATAAGGGGTGAAAGTAATAACACATTTAAAATAGTTTTAGAGCTACAAGACAATAAAGATATTTTAAGACTTTTTAAAATATAAAAATAGCTTTAAAAAGGCGTTTCTCGATCGAGCTCTTAAGCTTCCACAATAATATCCAGTAAAGTTTGCCTTCTAATAACATTCTAATTAAATTTTGAATTGATCCTGCAAAATATTGTACAACACCGCAGTTACAAATGAATGTAGTAGGTTACCTGCAGAAGTGACAATAACAACCCTTTTACCATTTTCTATATGATCTGATTATTGCTAATGCTATTGCTAATGCATTGTCACCCAAAAATTCACTGCTCAAAATATCATCCAGGTGCATCTTCATGTTTTGGGTTGCATTAATTAAAAAGTTAAAAGTAGGTTAAACTAGTGCTTTTACATAGTTTTTTTTTTTTTAATTACAGATCTCAAGCTGGAAAAGCATTTAAAAAATGTAGCTTTATTTTTTTCTCAAGGTTTTTTTGATGGGTAGATCTTACCTTTCAGCAAGACCATGGGAATGTTGGGCTAAAAGAGGTCGGTGACTACTGCCTTGTTGTAATTGTCTGTCTTGCACTAAATTACTATTATGTCCAATTATTTTGTTATTAGAGTAAAATAAATAATCTATATAATATCTCCTTGAAAAACAAAAAACAAACAAAAAGCAAAAAAACAGTTAACATCACAGTATAATAATGCACCAGTACAAGGATGCAGTTTGTTAAAGGCCTAGTTCCCACAAAAATGACCATTTCATTAATAATTACTCCCACTTATCTCATTCTAAATTTGAGACCTTTAAGACCTTCAATTGTCTCAGGAACACAAAATAGGTAATTGTATGTTCAAAGTCTCGAGACAAAACACATGTAAAGATCTAAAGTTTGAAAGATGCTTGCTCTGCTGTTTAACTGTCAGCTTATGATTTGAATCCAGTAGAGAAAGTAGTTCCTCATACAAAAGGGTTTTTGAGACTCTCCATGTTTGATTTTGTTTTTATGTACACAATTATGCTGTCAAACTGTAGTATAAATGCAATATCACACTTGTAGCAGTGCGGTATGGCTATATCGGCACTGGTGGGGGCACTAAGGCACTTGGCTTGAAGCCTCGTGCCAACGCACGCCTCCCACCAGAGCCGATATATTTCTTTTATATATATATATATATATATATATATATATATATATATATATATATATATATATATATATATATATATATTATTTTTTTTTTTCTTCCTGAAATAATTAGCAATTGATGCTGATCTATATTAAAGTATACAGGAGGTACAGTAAGAGCCGTAATTACACAGGATGCAAATGTATGTCTACAAGATTCAGCTGTATCTGTCCTAAATTGATAACACATCACGAGATTGTATGTAATCAGGTAATGAAGTAAAACCACATACCTAAATAAAGGCAAACATTCTCGATTCTAATACTGGTTACCATGACTGTTTTTGATTTTCAAGAAAAGTAATGCATATTAGCCAAACTCTTGCAAGAGTTCCAATGAATTTCCACCAGATTTCAATGACCTCACAGCACCACACAACAGCTAAAGTCTGGGTTGCAGCCCAAAATTGAAAAATGAGAAATGAAGCCCATGAATGTAATGATAGGGATTGCGATGACTCTAATAGTATTAAACTGACAGCGGAGGCTAAATCCAACGCAAGGCTTTGAGTCGCAATTACAAAAGCTCTCCCGCCTGACAGGGGCCTACAGACAGAGACCTTACACTTGAGAAGAAAGAGGAAAATAATATCCAGGGGAATTATAATGGATGATCTCATGAGGTTTGAATATATGACGGCAGGCTTGTGATGATGAGACGCTATTGTCGAGACCCTCCCGGCCCCCTCTTAATGGATGGCTTTACTGTAAGTCTCCTCTTCCTAATTAATAAGACACATACAGTTTGCAGATGCAGGAGGAATGGAGCGGAGAAGATGAGGGGTGATTAACGACATAACACTCAAGCCGAAATGGACGTCGTCTCCCCCCGCTTTCATTCTCTCTCTCCGTGCTGACATCCTCGGACCGTCGTCAGCGGCCTGCACATCCCCTGACAGGTGGAATAATAACGGTCATACATCACTGCTCCCGAAAAGTCCAATAACCTAAATCTTCACTTGCCACACAGCCCGAGACTCAATTACTTTATTGACATGTAATCTTCATAAGGGGAGAAATATTGAGCATGTAAGGTCAGTCGGTTATGAAGACGTATTATCATATTATCTGCATGGGGGTTGTAGGGGGCTAGGACCTGACAAAGCTAATTATAATCGTACATGTTACCGGGCTCCGAGCGCATTATGTGCTTGGCTGCATGAGTGAGTCTGGGCAGAGGAAAAGAAGGACAGGGGGTGGCTGTCCAAATATAAGAAAGCCAGGATGTCCTTTTAAGGGCACTGGAACTAATGAAGTCAGATAGCATCCAATATATGTCGAGCACGCTAATCTCACTCATTCATTCTTATATCTATATCGTAAAGGCATGAAATCCCTGGTAGATAAAGAAGGGATTGTCTGTCTCGTGGGATACTGGAGCATAATAATAGCTATTAGCTGTGTCGTGCACATATTGGACTGATATAAATAAATAAATACAAAAAAAAAGCTACCTTGAACGGAGCTTAAAGTTCAGCAAATATCAGTTCTGATTTGCGCAGTGACTTGCACAGTTGCACTGCCCAAATGTCACTGTTAGTTAGTGATTCTGGAAGCCGAGCTTGTGGCTCTCCACCCCTCCTTTCCTTTCCTTTCCCCAAGGTTATCTTAACATCAGTCCAGTCTCCGCACTGGTCATCATCACCACATATTCTGATGTATGCTGGGGGTGTAATGGCACACCGAAATGATGCTATGGTACATTTTCAGGACAATGGTTTAGGGGTGGGGGGGGGTTGGGGACTCAAAATTACTTTTTGTTTTTTTTAAATCAGTGGTTTACTGAATAAATTGTGACTGTCTTTTAATAAATCTAATGATTTATTAGGGCTCAAGTTTGATCTCTTTCTACCTAAAGTTGAAATCTCAAAAATGAGCTTACGGTCAAATTTTGTTTGAGTGTAGTACCAAACTTTCATGACCAGTCATTCCTATTATTTCATGTGCTTTGTTATATTTTACAGTCATTGGTTTGGCATTTCAGGTGCAAGGACAAAAAACAAACATATTCTAAATACTTACGGAGCTAATAATAGACAAAAACTATCTAAATTTGAATTGTGTTATTTAAATTATTATTAATTGTTAAAAGTTACTAAAACTGAATATTATATGCCATTTAAAAATGTTCTGGGCATCGCAGTGGCGGAGTAGGTAGCGATGTCACCTCACAGCAAGAAGGACGCTTAGTCGCTGGTTCGAACCTTAGCTCAGTTGGCGTTTCTGTGTGGAGTTAGCATGTTCTCCCTGCCTTTGTATGGGTTTCCACCGGGTGCTCTGGTTTCCCCCACAGTCCAAAGACATGCGGTACAGGTAAATTGGGTTGGCTAAATTGTCCGTAGTGTATGAGTGTGTGTGAATGTGTGTGTGGATGTTTCCCAGAGATGGGTTGCGGCTGGAAGGGCATCCGCTGCGTAAAAATTTGCTGGATAAGTTGGCGGTTCATTCCGCTGTGGCGACCCCGGATTAATAAAGGGACTAAGCCGACAAGAAAATGAATGAATGAATGAATGCTCAAAACACACCCAGAACTCATTAAGCGAATAAGCAACAACCCTGTTAAACCAAGCATCATGGCACAACCTGTATTTTTCCATCTATAAAATAGCAAAAGTGGATTCAGACATGACCTTAATGCCTTTAAAAGATCATGTTACAAGAAAAATATAGCAATTTAAGAACCAATATTGTTTTTTTAAATTGAAGACCTACAAAACTATATTTTCTAAAATGAATTTTGGGTGTAGTGGTTAAATGAAATGCTGTACTTCTTCAGTACACAAAAGAGTGGTTTTGAAAATCTTTGAATAGACATATTAAACATTGCTGCTGTTTTCCAATAAACACAAATACCGAGGTGAGATTTCAAATTGTCCTCCAGCCGAAAGCGTTTCTCTGACTTCGACTTTTACAGGACTAGATTTAATATCCTCAGAGTAGAACTGCCAGTATTCTAGGGGAAAAGCAATGGCTACTTTAAGGCATAAACACAAAGTATCGCCCTGAGTCACAACATGAACGGGGCAGTCGGGTCACTGCATATGAACACGGCATCGCTGGCTTCCTTGCTGAGGGAGGAATTCCACTTTAGGACATGTGTGTTCATTCCGATGTGTTTTATTTCATGCCATTTTTGTCTTTTATTTGCTTCTTGCTTCCTGAGAACAAACCGTGTTAGGCTTGTATCTAAGGCGATGCTGAATGGTAAAGTAGTTTGCTGGAGGTGGTACAATTTCAAGCTGCTCTCAGGGGAGGCTGGTTAACAGAGGCTTAATGGTGTCAAGTGCAGAGGCGGATTTTAAGAGTATTTGTGAAGATCTGAGCTCTCAGAGACACACATATACACTTTCGTTCAGAAGTTTACACAGCGTTTGCAAAATCTATGAGACGTTTATTATATGCAACTATCACAAATGGCTGCGAGCAGTTCGTGGGTGAAACGCACATAATAAAGAACCAAGGGCATGTGAACTGCTTGCTTGTGCAAATTAAGTTATTATTTTGACTTGTGGAAATAAATATTGCAGATAATATCCAGTGCAGTCCATTAGGGTACAAATAAAGCAAAATGAAAATTTGACATTATAAAAAATAATAATATTAAATTGTTGTTGTTATTATCATTATTAGTATTATTAATGGGGCTAAATTGATTAAAAGCAACAGATACTTTAACACTGTTACAAAATATTTTCATGTCAATCAGATTCATCAAATATATTAAGGGTCATTAACATTAATGTTTTTCATACTTGCCTTTTGACATCAAATGACTTACGAGGTAGATACTTTAATAATAATAATAATAATAATAATAATAATAATAATAATAATAAAAATTTTTCTACATTTTTTAAAGTTAGTATATATAATATGACTATAATTATAATAATAATAATAATAATAATAATAATAATAATTGTTTCTACATTTTTAAAGTTAGTGTATATGACATAATAATAATAATAATTATTATTATTATTATTATTATTATTATTATTATTAGTAGTAGTAGTATTTGTGATTAATAATAATAATAATAATAATAATTATTATTATTATTATTATTATTATTATTATTTCAGTCATATTATATACACTAACTTTAAAAATATAGAAACAGTATTATTAAAATTATAGTTATTATTATTATTATTATTATTATTTATTATAATGTTTTGTCGTATTATATACACTAACTTTAAAAAATATAGAAACAAGTATTATTATTATTATTATTATTGTTATTTTTATTGTTATTATTTATTATTTTTTGTCATATTATATACACTAACTTTAAAATGTAGAAACATTTAGATCATTAACATGAATGTTTTTCATACTTGCCTTTTTAAATGACATCAGAAGACTTTAGAGGTAGATATTTTATTCCTCCTCATCATTATATATATATATATATATATATATATATATATATATATATATATATATATATATATATATATATATATATATATATATATACTGTTATTTTAAACTTTAGAAAACAAACAAAAAAATCATGCACCACAGATTCTGCAAAGAATCTGCAAGGAAAACTTCACATGTAGGATAAATATATATAGCACAGCATTACAAATGTATACTGCATGACAAACGGTTTCAGTGACCCATACCAAGGCCAATCTCTAAATGTAAAACATCTCTCTGCACTTATTTTCAAAACTCTAAATTGTGCGCCAGTTAAAAACATAAAATAACTAAACCTGAAACATATTAGTAGAAACTACAGAACATGAAGCTGCCAGATCCTTTGCGTGAATCCATTTTGTTGACAAAAAAAATCAGTCCACTAAATGGTTTTAGGAGATCAGAGAATCCATCAAACCAGCAGTAGAACTCAATCTTGACATCTTACATTGGCGAGGTGACCTGAAGTGGAATGGTTAAACCAGCAGCGAGATTGAAAAGCCATGATTTCCTAGGGAAATGAGGAAAGTACTCATTCAAATGACAGCAATCTGGAATTCATTTCAGCGCCTGACCTCTATGACTCAGTCAACTCCACAGTCTTACAGCGACACAACATGTCAGAAATGATCACCCAATCAAATTATGACAGTAAAACAATGTGTCCGCTTACATTAATATGATGGGGAAACCTGCTCTCTTTTATCCAACTTCATGGGCAAATCATTCTGACAGATTAAAAAGTTGCCTGAGATGCGGAGTCTGGCTTGACCTAGTTAACTGTTTATTCTCAGAACAATTCTGACCGACCCTACAATTATTGCATTTAATATAGTGACGGAGTGAACAACACAGGCACAAGTACCTGACCTCAACTGACTTTGATAAATGATGACATTAAGTTCAAGTGCCTGCTCGAATCTGGCCAAAAAGTCCTGCTCTACTTTGGATCGAGCCATCAACCACAGTAAATGTCAAATTCTCATCAATTTGCGCTGGGAGCCTCTGACAGAGACGATCCGCCCTCTCTGAAGCTGCTGCGCTGTCTGTTTCCCAGCATTCACTTGGAATAAACGATGTGCTAGGTCATTAACTTGAGCTTGGCTGATCCTCTCATAATAGCTTGTGTTCAGACATCAGCGTGGGCCGGGGTGTCTCGTGATGCTGCGCTGAGGTACAGTTGACAACAAATCAGTAAATTCACCAGGGAGCAAGAACACAGTTTTGACAACAGTCCAATGGAGCTTGAGGTAACTGACAGATGAGTTCAGTCCTTTCCGCGGCAATGATTTCATCCCCAGAAAAAACGTGGATCGAATGGAGGTCACAGGTTACCTTGTGTCAGTCGGTCTCAGATTGCTTATTAAATCATCGCCAGGCTTTGTTCTTTATGCTAATGGGTCAATGACATTTAAGGGTGTCTATGTAAAATGAGCTTTATGAACATTTTCAATAAGACATTTAATTAGTTGTGTCATGTGGTGCAACCAGAGAACAATACACAGAGGCATGGACATTGGCATGGTTGGCACCATTTTGTCTAATGTTTTATGCAGTGCTGAGGAACCTTCTTTAAAACTGTAGCTTGGTAAGCCACAAGTTATCCATCAGAAAAAATAGCTAAGCTAGTGTCAAACAATACTTCTAAAATAGTAACTATTCACACTTTTTTCACAAAGACGTAGAGAATATTACAAAGCATGATTTAATGTTAACTTTTAAGTAAAATATATGATAACTGAAACAGTTCACTACAATAACAATATCAAAGACTTTGTTGAAGCCTTATCAAAATGTTCTTCAGGTTTTTTACAACTGTTAGAATAGTTTTGGATGGACTGATTTTAACTGTTCTTACAAAGCAACTAACCAAATAAATAAATGTAATGCAAAAATATGAAATTTCTGATTTACTAATAGATGGCTGTAATACATTATTGTATACTACCTGACAATAGTCTTGTCGTCTATCCTAGTTGTAAGAGCAACAAATAATAACTTGACTACTAGTTGTAGCAGAAGCTTGATTTTTTTTTTTCAATGAAACATCTTTTGAACTGCATCCTAATCTTCACAAATACTGTAGAAGATTGGAACCCACATGGACCCAAGATTCTTACAAAAATCCGTCAAGTTTGGTGAAGGAAAAATCATGGTTTGGGGTTGCATTCAGTATGGGGTTGACATCAACAGCCTGAGTTATCAAGATATTTGAGCTGCCTATTACATAACAAATCACAGGAGAGGGCAAATTCTTCAACAGAATAGCGCTCCTTATACTTCAGTCTCTACATCAAAGTTCCTGAAAGCAAAGGAGGTCAAGGTGCTCCAGGATTGGCCAGCCTTGCAACCAGACATGAACATTATTGAGCATGTCTGGGATAATATGACGGAGGAGGCATTGAAGATGAATCCAAAGATTCTTGAACTCTGGGAGTCCTGTAAGAACACTTTATTTGCCATACCAGATGACTTTTTTAATAAGTTATTTGAGTTATTGCAGAGATGTATGGATGCTGTCGTCCAAGCTCATGGGAGTCATACATAACATTAATTCTTTTTCCATTGCACCATGACTTTATATTCTATTATCTAGAGGCCTTTGCCTCTCATATAAGCCACTTCTGATACCAAATGATCAACTAGAAGTAAAGTTTTTATTTGTTGTTCCTAAAACTTGGATAAGTCACAAAACTTTAGTCAGGTAGTGTGGCATGCGATCTTGTAAGATGATGCTGTGCATGCAGACTATTTCAAGTTCACTAAATGGATGTAGCTGTTAAAAAGCTACTTCGCTACTTGCTGGAAACAGTAGCTAGTAACTAGAGAAGATACATTATAAAATAAGAGCTACTGTTAAGCTACTGAAAAAAATGTAGCTAAGCTAGTAGCTATTCTCCAAAACTGGTTTTATGTTTGTATAAGTCTTTTTGTGCTCATAGATGCAATGCTCAGCATAGAGTACACCCCATTTTGAAAATACATATTTTTATCCATTTCTCAGTGAATATAGGCAATGTACTTTGATGAATTTAAACAAAACAGATTTATTAAACAAATATATTTATTAATAGTCACTAAACATATTTAGAAATTGAAAAATAAAATTAGGCTCAAACAAAATATTGCAAAAAAAAAAAAAAATCAAATAAATTACAACAAAATTACCAACACAATTTTCAACCTTTTTTTTTTTGCTTCTCTTGATTTTTCTTTTTTTTTTTAAATTTGCATTCAATATTTTTCTTTAACATAAATTTGGGTGTAATAGTTTTTGGACCGCTATTGTAAATTATTTTGTTAGATAAGCTCAAGATTTGGCTTCAGCACTAACTAATCTAATGTATATGCACAAATATAATATTGTATAGCTTTCTATGTGAAAAAATGACTTGTGAGGGGTGTACTTATATATGCTGAGCACCTTATGAGCATCAAACATAGATAAGACATAATGAGCACCTGATAGGTACAAAAAATGTCAATATGGCGTTTCGACAGTGACATTATTTAACATTGTGGCTGAATTATCTGCAGTCATTACTCTCCTGAATGTTGATAGCATTTGTGATGCATACTATTCTGTTAATACATTAATGTGTGTAATAATTATCATAAATAATAATTATCATAAAGGAATGGTTATTCAATGAAAATTATATCTCACAATCGACAAACTGATCTTTTCTTGGAGTGAGGTAAATAAAAAGCCAGCTATTGTCATTATGACATAAATACAGTTATCATACCCGAACAGGTCTGAGTTAATAGCCAAAAAAAAAAATCACAATTATTTACGGCATGCTCATGATTGTCACAGCAGAAGGATTTTCAAGTACACCAAGTATGAATTGCATTTGGGAAAATGTTTATCATCATTTGTGTCGAGGCTTAGACAGACATCTTTCATAACACGTTTTCATCTATCACTGATGATTTATAAGCCCAAAAAAAAACACATGATACATAATTAAAATAGAATAAATGGAAGCTGTCACAGAATTAATTGCTATCATTTGTAAATTGATTGTATATTGAATCGCACTAACAAAAGCAAACCCTGCCAAAAAAAAAGACCTCGCTATGAATAATAATGAATAATAAATAGTTCCAGCATGTATCTACCGCGGTTCTGAATTATAACTCTTCGCTGTGTTTTTCTCTTCCTGCGAGCAGCATTTGTCTTCATAAACTTTTCCATTGGCCCGTCACATGATCATTATAATGCAATCAGAGCTCATTGTGCACAGATCAGTTTCGCCATCAGAAAGACAAGTTGCTCAACATCTGCCAGGACTCGGTGTCTCAGCATCTGAGGTTGAGGAACCCCCTGACATGAACACAGCAATCCATATCATCCTAAGCAAGAGAAGGGAAATTCGAGGACCCCGCATCGATCCTATCATAAAAAATATCCAAACCATATGGCTTGCCTCTTCCCTCATAAATTACAATGATAAAGTCCTGGGGTTCGAGACTGTGAAAGCCACGCTAACCTGCTCTAAACTCTTGGCAGGACTAAAAGCACACAGGAAATACTATCCTGCATCTCAGATGTCCTAAACGCAAGTCACAAATCACGTACAAATATGAATAATGCTTCGACTGCATTAGCAATCACTTTTAAAGCTGATTAGAACGCAGGCATGGGGTATCCATTTGTATGATATATTTGCTGTCAGTCTCTTGAGATGGTCCAGCATGACTGGGAAGCAGACCAAAGGCTGAAATCCCGCAAGTATGTTATTGCGAGTGGGCTGGGCAGGCTGGCTTCAACTCATGTCCGTGTCCATCATGCTGACACATCCTCCGTCATGAGGTATCAATTAACACTTGCTGGTGTTTCTTTTGTGTCTCTGTATTAATAGATCATCCAGGAGGGGCCGCTTAATCACAGCTGCTGTAATTTCATGAAGCAAAGCAGTACTGATTAAAGACTCTAAAGTGATGACATGGTGGCTTTAGCGGTGAATAAACTGCTGCTGGTGAGCTAATGTTAAAGGATTGGGTCACACATATCATGTATTTTAGACACAGAAATCAGAGGGCCTAAAGTATTAAACTATAACTTGAAATTATGTAAATATTAACAATAAAAAAAGCTAAACTGATCAGTATACCACTACTATTACAAAACGTTCTTCTTAAACTTCATATATATTGTCACAAGTGGGACACTAAGGCACTATTTAATCTTCTGAGACTAACTTCCTAGAGCTTTCAAGCTATGACCACCAAACTCAGTCCAGACCTCCAAACTATTCTGACTCGGGTTGCTATATCTTTTCTCAATGATCCAACATTCGGTTTTCCAAAAAAAACTGTCCCTGGACTGTCAAAATAATCCTTTAGACTTAACATTGGACCAAACCTTGTGACCTCATAACTCTGCATCATACTGTCACACAGACTTCTAGTCCATTTCACTCAGACTATAAAACTGCCAATCACTGATGACCTTTTAACTTTTTAGCCACACCCTAGCAAACACTTTTAGGAACCTAGAGACTGTTGCATAAACTTCCATTGCAAAAAACTGTCATTGACTTAACATTGGATTAAACTTTGTGACCTCATAACTCTGCATCAGACCGCCATACAGACTTATGGCTGAGCTCATTTAACTCAGACTACAAAACTGCCAATAACTGATGACATTTTAACTTTCTAGCCACACCCTAATTAGCAGATACTGCACCCTAGCAACTTCCCCATAGACTATATGCCCATCCAGCTCTGGGGAACACACATACACTCCCATGCACACACATACACTGAGGACAATTTTACTTGTGGACTTGTGGAGAAACCAGAGCACCCGGAGGGTACCCGAGTGAACGCGGGGAGAACATGCAAACTCCACACAGAAATGCCAACTGACCCAGCCGAGGCTCGAACCAGCAACCTTCTTGCTGTGAGGCAACAGTACTACCTACTGCGCCACTAAGACCACATTTACAATATGTGAATGTGTGATTCAGATTTATCTTCTTCTTGTGGCACATATCAAATATTACTTGTGAACATGTGAGCAGGAACAAGCACATTGATAATATTCTCATATCAGTTTCAAACCTCATTCATGAGTGGATATAAACCTCATGAATCAGACACAAGCAGTCCTTTCTGAAATGTAAGCGGACCGATAGGATATTCATGCCAACATTAGTTGTACATCACTGAAATAGCATTGCCAGTGTATGACGTCAATTCAAGCTGTACACTGAGTCTGAGGACACAATTAGAGCTGCATGATAAATCAAAATGAAATTCAAACCCCTATGGCTGTTGCTGAATAAAGAGACAATTTAAATGCTTTCATTGATTTAGCACGACTAAAAAACACAAGACCACAGCAACAAATTGTTTATCTGAGTTCTTACAGTTTTACTCATAAGAAAATGTATCATAATGAAGCACTGTTCACATGCTTTCAGATGTAGCAGCATTTAAAACAAAGAAAAGCTATGCATTTACTTTCATAACATAATGATTATCTTCCATTTCATTATCTTGTCTGTGTTATTAAATTGTCTGTGATTTATTGGCATGGCTTGTAAATGAACTACAACTCTGTGTGAATCACATGAAATGTTACTACTGATGACAGAACAGGATTTACTGACAAAATGCACATGAACTAGTTGTACAGCCCTAGTCCAGTTAGTTGGAGTTAGCTCTTAATTCAAGTTAAAGTTTTCAATTGGTTACAAATGTATAAAACACAAACAAACAAGACCATCTGGTGAAATGTGTAATTTGAGAGCCTCTTTGAAAAACGGTAATCGATCATTTATTTTGTTAACATTCATCCTATTGTTGTTATTCGTTTAGAATTCGTTTAGTTGCTTTATTTGATGGTTCCTACTTGGGGAGCTATGTGCAGATTTCAGACATTAGTTATCAGATTTATTAACAATTTACTGGAATATATTTAAAAATTACACATATAGTTTACTATTTTAATGTGCCGTTTAAACCCGCTTAGAAGAAAAAAAGACAACTGAAAAATCGTATGAGTAGTTATTTCTAGCCTTTGCAGTAAATGTTAGTAAACCATCTGAAAGCATGTGAAAATCCCACAATCAATAACATTTTTCATTACTAAACATTTTATTTTAAGTAAAATTGTAATAAAATCTCAGATAGATCATATATTGTCGTAGTCTTGGTCTTAGTCATGCTGAATCAATGAGAGAGTTAAATCTTTTTTTAATTCAGTAATAGCTATGAGGATTTAAATTTTATTTTGATGTATCATGCAGCCCTAATTGTGCAGAATAGAACTGAAAAACTATTTGTTAATAACATAAATTAGGCATGTATCAAGGGTTGTCACTTTCTTCTGCATGTTGTAAGAAGTCACAGAAAAAGAGGCATGTTTTCTTGATTCAGTGTTGACAGATCATATTAGAAAATAACTTACTACAACTAAAATACCTCAAAACAAACAAACAAACAAACAAACAAACAAACAAACAAACAAACAAACACAAATAAATAAATAAATAAATAAATAAATAAATAAATAAATAAATAAATAAATAAATAAATAAATAAATAAATAAATAAATAAATAAATAAACGGGTTTCTTTAAAAATGCTCAGTAAATCTCCCTTCCAAACATATATGAATCAGGAGTCCACTATCAGTTTGGTCACGGTAAAATTGCTGTGTTGTTGTAACTACGGATGCAACAATTAACCGAATTCACTATTAACCATGCTTTAATATATCACGGTTAATTAATCGTAAAGGTTTTTTAACACTGTGTTTTTGCATGGAACAAAACTGCTGCAATTAAAAGTTATGCCAACTGTGCGCTAGTTTAAAGTTCCAACCTTGTACACAGAGGCTAATACGCACACTGAATTAACTATGGTTGAGGCCATTAACTAAGGGCGTACTCACACTATATAGTTGCCTTGAACCAGGCCGAAGCACACTTGTCCCCCCTCCCGTCCCCCCTGATGGCCCGCACTCACATTACATTCAGGCCTGGGCACGCTTACGTCATCAATGATGTGCTGTTCAGTAAGAAGCGCTGTCGCTTAGCACAGTGGAGATTTCTTTAGTTAAATCTTGTACTAGTTGCATCTTTAATAATCTACGACAGTTTGTGTTCATTGAACAGTAAGAATGCACTGTAAATGCGAATAGTATTCCTTACTATCAAAATTCTAGTGTGTTTACTTAATTTTAAGCTAATTGTTGAGTTTACTAGAAATGCATTAGTGTTGCTGACATAGTAAGGTATAAAGTTCCCATAACTAATGTAATTTGAGTAAAATTGCTTATAAGGGCTAAGCCATGCTGTTACGCATGCGTACTGGGTGGTGATTTCCCATCCCCCATCCCGAGTCACAACCAACCGCCACCCAGCACCGCCATTGAAGGACAGGATTTCATATTGAGAAGATGTACTGCTGTAAATCAAGGTAAACTTTTCGTTTTAATTACTACTTTGATTTTATTTGTATAGTATCAGTAATCTGTTTATTTCCTGCACTTTGTGAAATTGTTTGCTGTTTTGTGAACTAATTAATAGCCCATGATGTTGTGACTAAACGTTTTGACCACTGCACGTTATTTGCAATACTGTCTACTTTACTAGATAAGCTATTTTTAGCTGCTTAGTCCTTTTTAATAACTATTAATAATTTGTAAAGTTAGTAGTAATTTGTAAAGTGGGCGTTATGCTCTAAAAGAGCGGGCCGCGCCATTTTAAATGATGCACTGAGAGAGCAAGAGCGCGCGCAATGATCCGTTCAAATAGATGTAAAGTTAACACATAGCTGTAGGTCTACATTTTTAAAAAAGAAAACGAAACCTATTTATCCGCATTACAAATACAGTAACGTTAGTTATCGCTGAACTTTAGTGGCGCTTGTTGTGACGAAAATATGCGTGTTTTTTTTTTAAGATTTACTTTTATGAGATCACCTGCAGGAAGCAGGTGAGGAGATCAGCTGTGATTCGGTCCGGCGTCAGCGAGCGGCTCATGACCAGACCAGTCGTTTTTTTCTCCATGATCGCCGGGGCAGCAGCAGTTTTAACCCGCCGAGGCTTTTAGAACATTATAAAGCAGTTTCAGCTCAAAATGGACCCGTGAGTGTCGTAGGTAATTTAGGATTTCGATGCGATTACGATTTGTGTCACTGTATGAGGCAGATACATATTTACACATGATGCTAAAGTGTGCTTATGCTAACAATTCCTATGAAACTTAAAGTTAAACTTATGAAAATGCGAGAGATATTTAATTAACTCATTTATTTGTTTTATATGCTATTTGTCTTTTCTTTATGCCGTTTTGAAGGTTTATTCCAGTGTTGCCGTTACGTTATTGAGTGTTTTGTTTTGCTGTAATGACAAATAAATCTGACCAGACGCGACTGAATATGTGTGATGGATAACGTTAATGATGAAGTGGTATAACTCGTACAACCAAGCACAGAAACATCCCTTTGTTTGCTCAATATCACACAAAGGCATCAACAAGCCTTTGTTATAAGCAAACTTTCTGTAAAGAAACAGGCTTTGCCAAACCTGTTAGTTTGCATTTTTAAAGAAGGTTTCACTAATTTTTAACAATTTAGGGCAAATAAATTTGAACAATTACAAGGTTGTTTAAAATGTAGCACACCATTAGAGTATTGTGAGTGGCATATTTGGTTTGTAATATCATTATACCCTTTATTTATTTTTTATTTCAGACTACCAGTTTGTGAGCTGATATGCAGTGGAAATGTAAGTTTTGCACTTACACATCAAAGAAAACTTTTTGAACAATACCGCACAAGCCATAGAACATATTCATGAATTGTTCTATTAACGTTACCTTGTCTCCATACTGAGTGTCAGGGTAATTTTAAATCGTTTAATGCATTAAAAGTACATTTAACAAAATTCTCAGCAAAGAACTGCATGATCAAGAATAGTCCGAATATTTTGTCCATTTGAATAATCATCTGAGGACTAGTTAGAAATAGGGTTGTTGTGTTGTGATACCATTAATTTATGTTACAATACTATACCAGCTGAAGTATGGTGATACCAAGTAGTATTGCAATACTGTAATTCATAACTTAAATCCATGAAATAAAGAAAAATGTCAGAAATAATATATTGTATATGTTATTATAGGCCTACTTGAATTTAAATAATTCCCTTATTGTTGAAAAAAGTATTTGCACATCTCTTCACCTAAAATGTATTCATTCCAGCAAAAAAAAATACATTAAAATAAAGATACATAAAGAAAAAAGCATTTTTCCAACAAACCTAGGCTATATGAAGTGGTCAAAAATTGTTTCCTGTTGCTATTTTGGGTTTTTCATCTATCATTCTTTTTTCACACTTATTATCGGATAAGAATCCAAAGTAATTCAAAATTTCACTTTATGAGTCATTCTTTTTAATAGATTGTCACGGTTGTTGTAGCTATTATATCATATTGACAGGAACAGAAATAAACGAATTCCGATTCAAAATGAACCATCACAAAATATGCAATAGGCTACTATAAAAGGCGCAAATTCTACAGTTTTACAACCTTAGAAGGCTCCATAGACTATTAAAATACAATGATCTATTGTTGCTGAATCGTGTAAGTATTTTAGTGACTTTTTCACATGCAGCATTATGTATTGTAGGCAGACTGTTAATGACAATACTACCGTTTACAAACTACAGTGGCACCGCCAGTATCTTGGAGCCATAGTATCACGATACTACCATAGTACCGGTAAACCGTGCAACCCTAGTCAGAAAGTTCAGTGTCCTTTTAAAGACATCAATTGAGACAAATATTTATTCCACTTTTAATGCGCATAAAAGTAAGGCACACCAGCAACAATGCTATGATTATATTTAATCGGGGGTTGTGTTTATTACTGTTTGGTGACAAGTATAGCTCATGCTTTTGATGACAGGCGCCGGGAGTATTTGGCAGCTTTTATTATTCAAGAACATTTAACTATGTCATGTTAAAGTGTAACATCTGTTGCTAAATGGCATTGCATTGTATCATTGCATGTGTTTCTGATTTCTGTTTTTTGTTTTAGAATTTCGCTTAGCCATGTCAATAACACTTTACGTTTTTGTGCACAACAGTGACATCCAGAAGGAAGTCATAGAGGAAACACCAGCTGATGCAAGTGCTGCAGAAGGTTTGTTTTCTTTTCAAAACTTTGTGTGATTTTGTGAATTTGTGTTTTTGAATGTTATTAATGACTAATAATGTTTTGATTGGATCTTTGCAGAATTCAATCGAATATCAGGAAGAAATGTGAGATCCAAGTTCTACGCTGCATTGGACACACACTGCTCGTTTGATTGAAATAAAAAAAAAAAAACAGGAGAAAATTGCAGAAGAAAACTAGAAGAAATTTTCAACATGTTAATTCAAAGGTATTTTTGTGACATCATCTTTGAATCATAATTTGCATTTGATTGCAATAAATTGCATTTGATGTTTTCATTGGGCTATAATGCATGTCTACCTGTCTTTACTTTTTCAAGGTCATCTGGCAGCAGTTCTCCGGGGTCTTTCAGTCCTTTAGAGGGATGAGTCTAAAGAAATTTTCAGGATGTGTTTTGTAAGTAGTATTATTGTTTCTGCTTTCTTAGACTGGAAATGAAGCAGTCATTCCAGTTTACTTCACTTATTAATAAAAATTTTCAATTTTATAAAAATAAAACAAATGCATTTAATGTAAGTATTTGAAAGTAAGAGGGATGTTATATTATGGTCTTTGGAGCAAGAGCATTGCTATGTTGCAAATACAGCAGCTTGTGCCGTCACAGGGTCAGTTAGCTTCATAGGCCAGTGAAGTAATGAATGCATTTCTTTAATTTTTAAACACACTTGTTTTGAAAAGGAGGAAGATTAGCTTGAAAAAAAAATCTTAATAAGTGTAATACCTATGTAATATGTTGAGAGAAATATAATTTCAGTTGAAAGAACCTGCTGGATTAAGATGTAAAAAGATTGTGTTAAAAGCCACAAAGTCAAAGGTGCTCCGTATTATAACCAACCCTGTGAAGTCACCTGCTGTGGGATTGTAGATGGCTGCACCCTTGTTCTAAAAGCCATACTAAAGCATCAATTTTCTTATTAAAAAATAGTTATTAATACATTTTTAAAAAGTGTGCTAAATAATGCAAACTTGACTCACTGCTTTAATCTAGCAAAACCAAATGCATTCATGAATCGGTTCCCAATTTATTAAGTTTTCCCTACAAAATATTTATACTGATTATGTAGCACCAATTGGTCTCTCACACATTTGCATTTAATTTCTTGAAAATGTTTTAAAAGTACTTTTACTGCAGTTTGTTTTATTACATTACAGTGTTTCTTTAATTAAAAAAATTATTGTTCCTTTAGAATAGTATCATGTTCAAGTTACTGGAATTTAGTACCAATATCTGCTGCAATTTTAAGCAGCAAATTTCATGCTAACATTTTAAGCACTTTTGAGCACATTTTTAAACAGCACTGTTTTGCCATTCTGTTCACATGCTTAACAGAAATGACACTCAACAATGCTCAAATGTTAGCAGGAAATGGATGTTTTTAAAATTACTATATGGATTGGTAATAAATTCCACTATCATGACAAGCCTAGTAGAAGCAGTACAGGCAAATCCATCGTGTTGGTCTACATTGAAGCAGGAGCACCATAGCAAGTCCTTCTTATAAGAAGCATTTGAATGTAAAATGTACTATAAACACAAATAGTCATGCTAATAAGCAACTAGTTAATAGGGTAATTGGTTCCTACTAAAGTGTTACTAAATTAAGCACAAGGAATTGTATTTTTTTCACCTCTGCTTTTGGTCTCCTGGCCACTACAGGCTTTATTAGTGCCATTTAGAATATCAAACTTTACTTATTTTTCTTTCTCTATTCATAGGATGTAATTGTAGAGTCGGACTTCAGTGCAGAAGATGTTGGCCTGCTGACTGTCGTGTGTGAAGATGTCTAAAGAACCTCATTATGGATGCAATGTGGGCCTTTATACTGGAAGGAAAAGTGGTTATGGACTTTGCCACATGCAGTATGTCTCTTTTTTTGCTTTGATTTACACACTGAATTCGGACTACCCAAAGACTTTGAGCAATGCATTTGAATTTGTTCAACGTGTGTTGCTTTTGCTGGGAGGGAAGCGTAATGTGTTTTATTCGGCGAGTGCCTATACACTGCTGTGCTTTATGTTTAAAGGTTCAGGTATAATGGCATGTTTAATTACAAAGTGTTGCTTTTTAACATGTTGCTGTTTGCAGTGTTACATTTAGGACTGCAGCATTTTGGTGTTTAAAACACTTTTTTTTTTTTTACCAAAAAAGTGTATTGTGATTTATAGGGTTGTCAAAAGTATTGAGTTTGGTACCAATCGGTACTGAAATAAAAAAAAAAAAAGTCCATCCATTTCCCACTAACATTGCAAGAACTGATTGGCCATTGTGTTCACATGCTCAATAGATATGACTGATTGGCTTTGAAGGTCATTATTTTTACCACACTTCACCACTGTTCACCAGGTGCAAAGATACAAAGACACTGGATAACTTCAAAGCACTGTCGATCAGTCGATTCATCACCAGATAGCTTATATTTTAGCTTCTAAACAAATCAGCTATCGACATGGCTTTGAAACACTTCAGTGTCTGTGTAACTTTGTTTGGACTCAGTGAAAAATGGTAAACCTATGACAGTCACAGCCAATCACAGTCATTTCTGTTGAGCATGTGAACACAGTGGCCAATCAATGGTGTTTAAGAACGAGCTCAGTAGCACTCAAATGCTGGTGGAAAATGGATATTTTTAATATTTCAGTATTGATTGATACCAAACTCAATACTTTTGACCACACTAATGTGATATTTTCTGTAGGAAAATCTAAACTACACAGTCTAACAAATTAGCTTTAAAGCTTAATATCTGTTCCTCTGTGAGTGTCTATATGCTGCCATGTTTAAGGTGCTGGTGCAATGGCATGTTTAATTACACTAATTCAAGTATCTTTTTTTCCAAGTGTCAAGTATTTAAAGTTTTTTTGATAGATTTTCAAACCTTTTCGAAAACTTGTGTTTTAGGGTTGAACATGTTTATTATATTTTTTGTCTGTATTGCTGTTTACAGTATATTACAGCACTTTACAACAGGTTTTTACAAAACTGTATTGTGTACAAGTGTATTGTGATTCTAAAATATCACAAGTGTATTGTGAAATTCTGCTAATTTTGTCAAATAAAATGTTTACATTTAAGACCTGTATAATGTCATTACTTGTAGGTTGAACTACATATTTTATGTTCAGTTTAATTGAAGAAAATGAGGAAACCGATTGCACGTAGTTTCTTTAGTTGACATTACTTAAAATGGTGGATTAAAACAATGTTGAGACTACTAGCATTCAAGATGTTAACTGAACATGGTAGAACAGTATTAGTTAAATAGAGTTATTAAAGTAATCTTACTATAAAACCCTAAGTAAGATTACTAAATAATGACAAGTATGTTAACTAGAATTTTCTATTAAACTTACTTAATTTTTAACAGTTAGTTTACTTTATAAGTTTTAGTTTTCTTACTTCAAGGCAATAATTAAACTTAACTTAAGATTTCCTTGTAAGTTTATATTGCAAAAATAAGGCAATCGGTTTCCAAACTTTTTTTAAGTAAACTGAACATGTTAGAATTTACAGTGTGATTATTGAACACATAAGAAACAGTCCCTTAAAATTCACTCCTTGTCTTCAGTTCGGGCTCAAGTGAACCACGCTCTGGCACACCTCTTCCAACCGGACCAGGGCCGATCAAGTGTACCATGCCTGAGCCTGATTCAGAGCACTCAGACTTCTTAAACAATCCGGAAAATGGGCCTGAGCACGGTTCGGATAGCATAGTGTGAGTACGCCCTAAGGGCCCTTCTTTTAAGCACAAAAGTTCATTATTTCTTTTCTTGCGTGCATAGTGGGTGGGGCGCTCACACTTTCCTGGAACAGAATGCCACAAGCAATCCATGCGTCACGTCACGAGACTTTGTATGGAATATACACGTCTACTCCAAAGAAAAAAAAAAATACTAAATAAAAATGTCAAACAAGTTCATAGTATAGTTCAAAGGTGCCTCTCAAACAGAGGTTCAGCAGCTTTTGACTACATTTGTTCTCTTTAAAAGGGTAATACTTATATGCTTAGATTTACATTAGACAAATACTACTTTTTTATGATTATATTATACATAATATGTAAAAATATTACTAATGTTTAAATGCCAACAATTCTAAAGAGAAATGGACAATTGTTTATTTTTATTATTTATTTTTTAATTATTTTGTGCTGTATTATTTGGTCACTGAGCAGGAATAAATACCACTCTAAAATATAAGGTGTTTCAATGTGATTTTCTAAACAAGTAATTTTTTAATTAATGAATGATAAATAATCGTGATAACCACGAAACCATGATTATTCCTGAGACTATAATCGTACAACCAAAATTTATAATCGTTGCATCCTTAGTTGTAACCTGACATTGGGTAAGATGTGGACAAAACCAACCTTTGGATTAAAGTGTAATTTAAATTAATTTGAAAAAAAAAAAACAACTTGGGTTTGTGAATATTTGAGCAAAATGTACTTTTGTCAAAATTTGCAGATACCAACCTAGTTCCTGGTATTACCAATTAACACAACATCCCCACAAAGATACTTTCCAAACACAAACAACATAATAACTTGTGGCACTATTTAAAGGCATTTGTCACTCCTCAAAGCACTGTGTATGTGTTTAAAGCATCTTCATTTCCAAATGATGTGTAAAACCAGCCAATCAAATTATATATTGCTACATGTCTTGGATAAAGTTTATAAAAGACTATTTTAATTCATAAACCAACAGCATGATTTTCTTTTCTTTGAGCATCCCGAGGTGCACAGCTACCATTTGATATGAACATGCCTTATTAACCTAAATCATTAAAAAGAAATGATTTCTTGCTTTCATATCCAAATGATTGCACTGAAGTACAAACAAATATGTTAAATGATATTAAAATAAACAACTGCACTTCGACAACGTCACGCCAAAACCCTTTCTCCATATTTCAGCTGTGCCTTCAATCCACTACATCAAACAGCAAAATATAGGAGGAAAAAAACAGACAGACAAAAGAAAAAAAAAAACAATGGTGTTGATGACACGTCCTCAAATCCAACACAAACAGAATTATTCAGTGAATGCAGTGCCACCTCGTATGGAGATAATGACACTGAAGACAGAGAAGTCATCTCAGAACAGTTCGGGATGCCAAGCCCGAGTTCAGCAGTTGAAACTGTCAGGGAAGTTAAGTCTGTCCTGGTGTTTTAATCTACCCTGCTCCGAGAAAAAAGAAAGAGAGGGGCGCGCTCCAGACTCGTGATAAACAGGACTCATGGACTGCCTCATGGAAGAATCCGATCCCATCTCTGTGTTCTTTTCTCTCTTGCTCTGATAGACGGTGAAGAATGGCTGGAGCGGTCTGGCTCTTCCTCTGTCTTCCACCATTAATCTCCATCTCCAGACTAATGGATATTCATGCTCCTGTGCCAAAGCAGTCCTGGGAGGCCCACCACAACCTCTTGAGAGAAATCATATCATATCATCTCTCTCCGACAAAAGAAACAAAAGCAGTCCTCACAAAGAGAGGCCCGAAATCAGCCCCTGGCAGCCCCTATACAAACCTACAGCCCTGTAGGAGTCAACTTAAGGCAAGTGGTCTCCCACAGATGGATTGAAAGCCATTACGAGTAATTAATCAGGTCTGTGGAAGAGCAAGGATATCTAAAGCAGATGTATGGGAGTCACATCAAATGACTAATATGAATCAATATCATACTGACCTCTATTTTTTTCCCTTCATTCTTTCTTTTTTTTAAACACACAACTTTCCATCCATTATGTTCTGGCACCTGATCTGAAGGGAGCGGAGGTGTAAATCTGAAAGTCAATATAAACTCGCGTGACGGCCATTCATGTTTTATAGGAGCTCATTACTTAGCTGTAGCTGAAATTATAGGTGTGCTTTATAAAGGGGCTTTAAATGGCCGCAAAACACCCCAAACTCATTATACTGAGATCCTAAACACCTCATCAGAGCTGGAAAAACCTTTGGATCGTAACATTGTCACGCAGCAAAAAATGTCTGTAAGACAGTTCTCCCTCATCCGGATCAATTGAAAACATATGACTGGCATTTGCCTGAGGTTTATGCAAGAAAATAAAAGCAAAGCATTCTCTTCAGAAATAAAGCATTTTTTTCTGCCTTATTAAAGCACAGACAAATCCCTGGTGAACATATTTATTATTTCTAGAAAGTAAAACAACTAGTCACAGGTTTGTCGAAATATAATATCAGGATATTACAGGATACCAAAGCGATGACAATGCTGTGTAAAAAGCTTAGTAAAGCCAACGCCATCTAAGGTTTAAAGTAAGGCTCCATGATATTGAAAAAATCTGATATTGCAATAGTTTCGTTTTCTGCGATATATATTGCAATAAGGGTATGAATCAAGTATTAAAATAATAAACAAATTACTAGCAAGAATAATTGCAACAGAGCAAAGTAAAAAGTCAAACTTTTTCTTTTGGTGTGATGTAAAAAAACTTTACTTATTGTGTGATGATGCTTTAAACGCTTTTGAAATGCCTTTGAAAACACATGCAAATGATACAGTTTCAGTGTGTTATGATTATACGTTGCAATAACTCCAAAAATCTTATGCATTTGCAATTGCTGTTCTGATCAACATTGCATATCCTGCGATGGGACAATTGCAGACACACACATTGCAATATCCATGCCGAAACGATAAATTGTGCAGCCCTAGTTAAAAAAAGCATAATATATTAACCATTTTAAAACAACACTTTCAAAATTTCATATAACATGTTTTGTCTTGCATGTTATAGGGGGTATTATTTACACTACTTTCTAAACAAAATAAAATGACCATATTTTTTTAACAAACATTTACAGAAGTCATCATTAAGTGTGAAAGGTTATATACAAAAAAAAAAAAAAAAAACAATCACCTTGTCAGGCATATTTACAACAAGAGTAAATGATAATTTTGAGGGATATTTGTCTTCAAAAAGTTTTTAATCAAATAATCACATATTCTTTTAAATATTTTAATAAGCATAGGTAAGAAAAAAGTATGTTGTTGGATTTAACATATTCTAAAACTTTTAGATCAAAATCAAAAAATTGTTAGGCATGGGACAGTATTAGATTCTGACGGTATGATAACCTTAGATAAAAATATCACGGTTTTACGGTATTATGATTAATGCTCTAAAATATAATATTCTTTTTAAATGTCTAAGTAAAAAACAAAAACTTTTTTTCTCCTTTGAAAATAATAGATTTTATTTTGAGAAACATTTAAAATATTTAAGCAGTAAACATGTCAACCTAAATTATTAAAAATGAATCATTGACTTCTGTCTTCATTAGCTTCAAAAACACAGATTTAAATAAATGTATTTAAATAGGCATCTTTGGAGATCTTTTCTGCTGGAGATACTTTTGTTCGTGAAAAAAAAAACTGTTCGTTTTATAAAACACGTAAATATAAAATCTTACTCATACCTTAGGTATGGTATAGCAGAAAAGTATGGTGGTTTTAAAACATTAACTTTTCAAACACATTGTGTACCTAGAAAATGGTCCCATGCTTAATTGTTAACTTGGACAAGGGACGTTTATTTCACTCATATTTTGACACTATATTTTTGCAAAGTTTATTTTAAGTAGACACTTTTATTTCAATTTCTAAGCATTTAAAAATATTTTGTGGACAAGGATATTGAATATTTCACCTAAAGACCTAAGCTAATGCTGATAAAGTGATTTTTATGTTATTTTTCAAGTTTTTTTGTTAATGTTATGACCAATAACTGCTAAATTCTACATCTTGCCTAATAAATATATGTCTAAAGGCTAAATTGATTTATTTCAAACTTCACATAGGTAGCACATAATAAAATGTACAAAAGAAATGCATATTTATTTTAAGACTGCAAAGAATTTCAACAGTAGTATTAAATTATTGCCGGTCCTTAAAGATTAACAATGTAATAGTAGGTGATGCTTAAAAAGCATTAATAGGGGAGATGAGCATGTACAAGGAAAGATCCAGTATTATTATAATATTATATATATTATAATATATACATAATATTGATATCAATATAACCTCTAATAGTGAATTAAATACAGCAGATCATTTATAAAGCAGATTGTTTCCAGGAGTGCTGACCAAAACCAAAAACAAAAAAAGGAATAAAAACAATCTTCATAAGTATTCTTCTAAAACAACCACAAGTAGTCTTTTAAAAATACCAACAAGACGGCCAATAACACAGAATTCCAAACTCCCTATCATAATGTCAGCATAATGCTAGACAGAGCCAAAGTTTGGAACAGTTTTTTTGCCGATAACACTCGCCAAGGGAAAAACTGCTTAAGCCATCAGGAGCGAGCCTTTCGAATTTCATCAAGGACGTACAAGCACTTTTCCGTTATCAAAAGCTAAAAATGCACTCAAAGATTGACACGCGCTGTCTGGAAGAAAGAACGACGGCTGAGCGAGCTTACCATAAAGTTTGTCCTGCAGGGTTCGATTTCTATGCATGCAAACTCGTGCTTATAAAACGGCGGAGAGGAACAACTGCTCGACAGGCCATAATTAAGAGGCAACCCAGCCAAAGGCAAAGCTTGGGGCTATTGCATATCCATTGGACTGTAAAACGAGACAAGCAACAGCACATCACCAACACCAATCAAATTTATCTCAATTACATGGGATCGCTGGCATAAATATCTCTGTCTAGGGCTGTATGTTAAACATGGCATTTTAGCTAAACAATGCGGGTGCAGATCCAGACTCTGGTAATTGAGTGATGTGCGCCATCCAGATGTAAGTTAATGGAGGGTAGACAGACAAACAGCAGGTGTAATTCTCTCTCTGTCCTGCTGGGCTCTAAAAGTCAGTGCTTAGCACCCACTGCTCCATCATCTGGCCTCTCCCAGCCACCGTGACAGCACATTTGTCATCATTTTCACATTTTGGGAAAGAAATGTACTGTTTTAATGGCGCCCTCTGAACGGTTCCAGATGTTTGTTTATTTGTTGTGCCGCGACTGTAAAGTCATTTATTCTTCATATGCAGTCCCGCTTCGTGGCTACATGTAATCTATTGTGTAATGACAGCAGACTGTAGGTGGAAAATAGTAAAAATAAAAAATGTGCGTGGTCCCTTGGGGGTCTTCAGTTAAGATTTTCTCTTTGAAGGCTGCCTGCCTCAAGGGTTTAGTTGTGTGCCATTTAAAATACAGTCAACTCAGCTGGAGCAGGGCCCAGAATAGGAGCGTTTAGAGGCGCATGGCTGATGGAGGAGTACGGTTTCACCCTCGATGGCCTCTGCTTTGCTCGTCACAGTAAAGATGAATGATGGGAATTCAAAAGTGGTGGTCGCTGACTTTAAATGTCCAGAGACATATATGAGGATTTGTATATTTTCCATTTCAATTATGGATGAAATTCCAGGGCAACTGTGTGACCTGTTGTAATGAATGGTATTAATATGGCTTTGTAGAATGTGACAGCGGTGAGTGTGGTGGCTCCACTTTATTTTTGTATTTATTTGCAATAATGTGAAGACAAACTTTATTTTTCCAAGTTTGAATTAGAAGCAAATCTCTTTATTTAAAGCAACAGTTGATCGAAAAATAAAAATTATTTTTGCATAAGAAAAAATTAAATAATAATAATTATATTATATCATAACTCCTTGTCATAACTACATTTTGGCTTCATTTCAAGAAATTCTGCAGTTGTATATAATTCTACTTGTCTAGTAAACACAGTACAAAACAAGCAGCCCAGTAGCCACAACATAATCAAGCACGGCAACAAGCTACAGAGCAACTGGAAAAGTCTATAAGTGTTTGATAGCATGTTTTGAGCCAAATGTGGTGAAAATCAGGATAATGATATATGGAGAGTTCAAAACAACATATTTTTAGACTAATTCAAGATAATGGAAAGAAAGCCATGTCAATATTAGGGAATCAATGATATCAGTGTTTACATAACAATAATACAAAGAGTCTGCAAGACCAGTATCATGACGATAGAAAAAACTATTCAAAAGTCATTTGATAAATTTTGTATTGTATTTTGTTGATTTCTATTGATAGAATTTAATTGTTTGTAAATTTTATCCAGAAGATAGCTTGAACTGACGTAATTTGGTCAACATCAGGTCTAGATCACACACACTAAGTTTCAATACTTCAAACCATTGCAGTGATTCAGCCTATAATGTCATCTGGCAGCATTACATAAAGTTTGCGCATATTCTAAATGACAACAGATTTGTCTACATGAATATCATAACTTTTGGTTTACAGGGTACGAAGATGATCCGAATCAAATTTGGTAAAGGTTTACCCAACAGTCTAGGAGAAGTTAAAATCAAAATGGTTTGAACAAAATCAAAATGGCGGACAGGAATTTTCTTATCTGTGTTGTCGGCATGACCCAATAAATAATTTGAGACCAATAGAGACCCTAAGCATATGCAGTCAGACAATATTACCAAGTTTGTAAGTTTCTTATAACTCTTGATGCCATAGGTGGCGCTGTCACCAAATTTTTATGGTGGGGTCAGTGTGAGGTGACAATGATAGACCCAAAAACTGGTGTCATTATATTTAACTATTGCAGAGATACAGCCTCAGATGTAATTTGGCATCATGCCATCACATTTGCCCATGCTGTAAACAAAAACTATTACACCTATAGATACAAATTCCATAAATTTTTACAAATTAGCCAAACGAAGTGGGAGAAGTTAAAAAAGTAGGTTTTTGACTTAGGCTAGATGGCAGACAGGAAGGAGGTATATCCAGCTTCAGACCTGCAGAACCACACACGTTTTAGGCACACACAAGCCAGCACACATTATTATTCTTATTTTAATTTATTACTAACAATTAATTTGTTTGTAATGCAAAATGTGTTGCAACTATAATTACAACAATTTACCAGTACTTTATGGTTTAAAAACAATATATTGCATACTATAAATTACTGTAGTATTTAATGTGGGAATCATTAATAAAAAAGTTATTAGAAAGTTAAACAAATAAATACCTTTCAATCGCTTGAG
Organism: Danio rerio; assembly: GCF_052040795.2. Classification (NCBI taxonomy): domain Eukaryota; kingdom Metazoa; phylum Chordata; class Actinopteri; order Cypriniformes; family Danionidae; genus Danio; species Danio rerio. The sequence continues at coordinate 18,704,515 of NC_141033.1, forward strand.
TTAAATATTAATATAGTGTTATACATTTATTACATGTAAAAATATTTTTATTACATATAAAGATGTATTATTGCCTCTAGTTAACTTGCTATTTTTTCCTTCATTATAAATGAATTCATTATATAAATTAAACCTGTCCAATGTAAATCATTCAGGAAGGCCAGCAAACGAGTATCTGCTATATTTACTCTGACAGAAAATAATGACTGATCATCTATGACGACTGATAGAAAACTGTTCAGTCTATTTTATTGAACGGTGACAGGAAACAACGCTCCCTATTCATATGTAAAGAGAAAATTTATGAATTTTATAAAAGGGTTTAGAAGTTATAAGCAAAAAAAATTCTATTTATTGTAACTCCGGACCACTTAGGGGCACTGCGCTGAAACGCTGCAGTCAACTTCAGACCATGGTTGTGATAACAAACACTAAGTTTGGTGTAAATACGTGAATGCGTTACGAAAGTAACAACTTATGTCAGTTTTCGCAAGCTCTACGTTAAAGTTGTTTGCAAGTTCATAGAAAACGGTTCGTCTAATTAACTTGAATTCAATAACTTTTGGTTAGCACGGTCTGTACATCTTGTGATTCAATTTTGGTGAAAATCAGACAGCCTAAAACTAGTTCGTTCAAACACGTTTTACAAAAATTCTAAATAGCGAAAATTATTTAATGGCTTGAGCCAAGGAATCAGAGGAAAAAAGAATTTTGATTGACCCATTCGGTTCAAAAGTGATAAAGATAAACATAAGTGAAAAGGGCTGCCATAGACTCCCAGAGCGGAAGAAGAAGAGGAAGAAGAAGAAGCCAGAAGAATAATAATAAAAACCGGAATGGATACAATAGATGCCTATGCACCTTCAGTGCTTGGCCCCTAATTATAATAATTACTAAATTAAGTAATAATATTTTGCTCTTGACAAAACTGTCATTACCTTCACGTGAACTGAATTTTTGCTTTGGAGAAATGAAATAGGGTTAGAACGACATGAGGGTGAGGATATCATTTTTTGGGTGAACTGTTCCTTTAAGACAACATTTGTCTCTTGAAAAACTTTGGGTTAGGTTGAGGCGACAGGCCGGTTTAAAGCTGGTGGAAACTGACAGTAGTGCTACTTCCTGCGGCCACACGCTTTCCAGCCCCCCTTCGTCTCCAGACTCTCATGGTTCTCTGTGTCACTGCCATATAACCTCCCTTCTCTGCTTCTGCGTTCCCCTGTCCGTTTCTCTCCTCTGAGCCTCTCCTGTCTACTTGCTGTTTGTCCACTTCCCAATTTTCCCCCAAAACAGCAGACAAGGGTCTTATAACCCAAAGCCAGGACCTCTCATGCCATGCGAATAGCTGGTCTCCCCTCTTCCCTCCGCAGAGCTTCTGTCTGCTGTAATTACCCATGGCACCTTGGCTCTGGGGGTCTGGCGCAGGTGACATCAATTGTAAAAATATTGAGAAAAGGTAGAGTAGGTCCCTGTTTGAGACAGCTTGCTGTCACAGACGCCACTAATCCTGCCGGCCACTGCAGGGCTACAAGAAACATATAGCAAATGTGACGGGACTAGGCTTTTACCTATGGAAGCCTGTCCTAATTTCAGCCATTCTACTGCATACAATTACAATACTTTACTATATATATATATATATATATATATATATATATATATATATATATATATATATATATATATACTAGTTTATTCTGTTTTGTTTCATTTGATAACCTGTGATTCAGAATAAATAGTAATAAACCTATTTAGTAATAAATAGGTCACTCATACCACATTATTGAAAGAGTCTATGTATTGAACGAAAATGACAAACATTTATATCAGATCAATAACCTACAATGAACATTGTGTAACTTTATTATTCTTCAAAAACTTTTTAAAACGTTGTCTTTGCTGTATGACTGGTTCAGTAAAACACAACGCAGTTGAACCTAGTTTACTGTATTTCTCAACATGTAGAATCAACATCTTTTTTCAGAAACAAGTGTACTTCAGAGAAGTGCTCTGTAGGCTTGTTATTTGAACAGACATTGCTTTTCGGGTGATTTATGCATTGATAAATATACATGGTCATGAATGGAATATCCACAGACTGAAATACTGAGCTATTTTAAACTTTGACTTCAATGATCTTTGGTCGACACAGCAACAAAATGACCATTGCACAGCGCAATGAAATAAATGGGTTTCATAGGGCAAAACTTTTCAAATCCGGTGTGAAAGCCACTTCAGAACGTGTAGTGGTTACAACTGGATGTAGAGTGAAACAGCATGCTGAACACTGCTGGGTAGTGCGGCACAGTGTAATCTTTTTTCGGCTCATATCTTGAGCTGGGCATTACAATGGCACAGTGGGTAGCAAAATCACCTCACTGCAAGAAGATCGCTGGTTTGAGCCTCGGCTCGGTCAGCTGGTATTTCTTTGTGGCATTTGCATTTTCTCCTGTGCTTGTAACGGTTTCTTCCGGGTGCCCCGGTTTCCCCGACAAGTCCAAAGACATGTGGTATGGGTAAATGGTTAAGCTAATTTGTCTGTAGTGTATGTGTGTGAATGAGAGTGTATGGGTGTTTCCAAGTGATATCTTGCAGCTGGAAGGGCATCCTCTATCATAAAAAGACTAAGCCGAAAAGAAAATGAATGAATGAATGAATGAATGATATCTTCAGCTGTTTTCTATTTTGGACAAAAACAGAAAACACAATTTTTGTTTTCAGCATCTAATAATTGTGCGCATCCATAAATTAAATGCAATATTGAAATAAAATAAAAAAAACAACAAAAAAAGATCATTACGTGTGTCTGGAAGAGTGGTAGCTATTGGTATTGTTTAGTTAATGTGACTATTTGGAATCTACACAACCAGCTGGTATCATAAATGACTACAATGTCTTAATCAGCAAAAAAAGTGGTTTAACATAGAGACCAAACAATAACAAGTACATCTAAACAGTATACAGATGATCAACCACATTAGTCCATCAACCAAAATGTTTGTATTGATTTATGAAGGTCAGTTCATATCTCGCCCAATGACTGTAAAAAATGTGGACGACACATTGGCAACAGTGCCTTTTTTCCATTGAATGCTTTGGATGCAAAACATCTCACGACAGGCACAAACTCTCGCTAAAAACAACTGAAATTGGAGCCTGGGCGTGCGCAGAAGGATTGCCTGATGGAGTCAGAGGCAGAGCCGCAAAATCAAGCTTCCAACCAAATGCATGTACATCAAATCAACCACACACCCCTTCTCACTTGACCGCCCGTATCTGCACAACAAGAAAGGCTCGCTAAATAAATATAAGCACTTACATTAAAAGAAAAAACGTAATAATATATGTTTAACTAAAAACTGTGTGATGTAAGCTGTTTTTAATAATTTAATATGTTTATATGCTGGACTGCAAAAAAAACTAAGTTAGAGTCAAAAAATATGTCTCTTATAGCTGGTTGTTGGTATTTATTATCTTCATCTTAGGACCTAAAATTTACACATCATGGACAGCTATTTGCCATGCGGGAAAAATTGTACGTTTATATTAGCAAACGGTATATTTCAGGTTATTTACACATCCCAGAACAATATAAAATAGTAAATGGTAAATGATATATAGAAATAATTAATACCATTTACAGGTTTTTTTTTTTTGTTATGTAAGATTTTGTTTCTACAACTTAATATTTTTGAAACAGCAAATTCAGTAGATTAACTTGATAACATGCTCAAACTCAAAATATCAGAAACATCCTGTAAATCAAGTTCAAATAAAGTTACAGGAGATTGATCCGGATATGGGTTAACATTCGGTTTGTCTTCCTAATTATTATTTCAGACCTGAAAATAATTACTGCTAGATAACGATCACCTGTTTTCCATGACATGATAACATTTGCCATGTATTTGCAAACAAAAGGCCACATTTAACCAAATAAACAATGATTCGTCAAATCCTGTAGGTTAGAAAGTATAGTTTACTGCTGAACTCATTTTAAACTAACACAAAAATCAAACATTGGTACTGAAATCTCCTTCTGAAGCTCCGACAGTCTGCTTAGAGAAGCAGTCAATCACAACTGTCAATCATGATGACATCCCTCATTTTTATAGCATTAAATTACTGGCTAAAAAAAACATACTCTTTACAAAAATGAACATCTGAACCTATATCAGCTTGATAACCAGTGCCTCGATAGCCCTAAACCATCTTTCGACACATTTTATTGCAAGTGTAAGTTATTTTTTTTACTTGGGCTCAAGTCTTGTTGATTAACACGGGGCTACCTAATGGCAGGGAGCGTCACTCAAAAGAAGGCGTGTGGCACACTTGATCTCGCTCCTTTGCACAACCTGGCGATAAGCGGTAGACACTCTTTCACTGGTGGTATCCACCATACACTTTTTTTTTATAAACACTCATTGTTACTAGGGAGAAAAAAAATGCAATTTCACACATGTAAGTGGGCCTGTAATATCACCTGTAAAACACACTCTTTCCTCTGCGCACCAGACTCTTTACTATAAACATTTTATTACAAGGACCTAACAACTTGTCATGACATCCATGTCTTGCTGCCCTCTGGTTATTTGAAGTCTTTATTTCATCCTCAGCTATACGGTGCATCTACTAAATCAGTGTTTCTCAACCATGTTCCTTGAGGACCACCAGCTCTGCACATTTTCCTTGTCTCCTTTACCAAACACACCTGATTCAGATCATCATCTCATTAGCAGAGACTGGAAGACCTTTAACGGGTATGACAGACAAAGGAGACATCCAAAACAGGCAGTGTTGGTGTTCCTCCATTGACGTGGTTGAGAAACACTGTACTAAATGACTACATGTTTTCCCACAAATGGCTTTTACATAACACTACTTTGTAAGCATCTTTAGGGCTGTGTTTTGGTTTGTAGCTGTACTACAACACACTAGAACACATATATTTATTTGCAGCATGCATTCTTGAACAAGTCCAATGACAACAAAACCCGCTATATATAGACAGCTATAAGAAAATCCTCAATAATAGCATTACATGCTGCTTCACTAAAGCTATGAGACATTTAGGATCTGATCATATTGCAGTGTTGATGAAGTGGTGTTTCCTAGTGTAATCTAAAAATGTAGAGACAGTAATGAAAAGCTGATGATTGTTTTACAGCGAGAACATGCCATGTTGATACTGATGGCTCAGATTGCCATCTTGCATTTAATAATTACCACACAACAGAAATGAAGATCAGTATTTAGGATCTTGTTACTTATTCTTTACACGTTAGAATGTGTCTCATTTGAGCAGTGGTCAATCTGAGTGAGCCAGTGCCACCCAGGCACCTATATAGTCTCTGTGTTTTAATGAAGGGCACTGATAACAAAGAAAAAATGCAATTGACTAACATCTAAACCATTCTTCAAGCCATTGTATTGTCTTTACAAAGAAAGTCAGTGTTGTTTTGGACATTCATTGTGTGAGCGAAAGACAACATTCTTCACAAGTAAATGATAACAGAACTATCATTTGCGGGTGAGCTACAGTATTCCTTTAAGAGCAAATGAGTTCATAAATAAAAGCTATAGTACATAAGCAAGTAATAATTGCTGCGCAAGCCCCATGAATTATCACAGAGCCAAACACAATGCTCGACTTTCACTGACAGTGTCTTGGAGGTGAACTGCATCTTTTAGTGTCATGGCTATTCTATTAAAGCATTTTCATGGCACAGCCAAAGGTGAGTTTTAGTAAAGAGTTACAGTGTCAGAGCCAATGCATTAAGCAAATAGAATAGGCAATAAGTCAAGATAAATAAAAATGGCGCGATAAAGGCAGAGGAATAAAAAGAGGCGAAGGACGAAGATGAGGGCTTGTGTTATCTAACGCTGCAGTACAGTATCGTAAAAATAACAAATGGAGAGTGTCAGCTCGCCCAAATCTAAGCGGGAGAAAAAATATTTCATATGTCAGCTCCGTTCACCTTTTAATGGACTATTCTCAAGCAGCATGATTTTGACAAAGCACTGGGCTTTCCTCTACATCACTTGAGAGGTGCAGGTCAGCCTTTGTGAAATAGATCTGTCCTTGGTGGGGGGTTGAGAAGCACACAGCTGACCTCGCATGAAAGTACCACCGCCGTGGCCGTGACATAAAAACAATGCTTTGCATTGCACAGACAAAAGAGCATGATAAATGTGGCCGGCATGAAAGAGTCCAGCACTTCAAAACCATCTCATCTGCAGGCTTTCTATTAACAATCCAGTCTGCTTTGTTTACATACCTGTCATATGGGTATAAACCGTACAGCTATAAAGAAAAATAAGTAGCTACTTGAAAATTTGCTTGATTTTTTTGTGATTTATTAGTTTTATGTACAGACAAAATGTTAATATTTGTTTTATTCAATAAAAGTTGGATTATAATTCATGTCATAATTAAAAAAGAACTGAGAGCCAAAGAAATAAAATAAAAACTGATCAGAATACAAATGCTCAAAACTACTGTTGACATTTCTTCCGTATTAAAAAAAAAACATTGCCATAGAAACATTTTTGCCATTTAATACAATATTAACATTTTTAGACATGCTTATACACATTTTTCTGATAACTTAAAACAAAATAAAATTTATATTATTTAAATTTATGGATATTGATTGATATTATTCAATTGATATATTGATATTTGTTTAGAATAACATTTCTTCATAATAAAAAAGGCAACAGAGAGCCAAAAAAAAAGATAGAAAACTCGATCAGAATACAAATGTTTTCATTCGTTTTGACTGAAAATTGGGGTAATTACATCAAATATTGATTTCTTAAAAATATAAACCAAAAACTGGGCATTTTTGTTATTATTTTAAGCATACAATTTAATTATGTTATATGTTTGAGTAAAACTTAGGTTTTGTTTTATTCTATAAACTACTGATGACATTTCTTCCATATAAAACATTCCCATGTTAAATCATTTTTGGCATTTAATACAATGCAAATATTTTCAGACATGCTTATATTCATTTTTTTGATAACTTCAGATGATTGAAAACAGCAATATTTGTGGTAATAACCCAGATTAAATCAAAGAAATTATATCAAAACATCTATCTGAATGTCTTCATTCTATGTGTCATATATATTAACATTTTACTCAAACCTAAAGCTTTCAAAAATCTAACAAATCTTTATTTTATTTTTTTACTTTAAAGTGAGCTCTTAACCCTTTAACTGCCCCACCACCAACAACAAAAAATGGATAGCATTTCTTAACTCCAAATCAGGCCCTTAGCCAGGGGTGGTTCGGGTGGTTCAAAAGGCCCAATCCTCACTGACAAAGGTCCAGAATTTGCCAAATACATGAGCTCTTTTGTCCTATTTTGACTGCTATGCCATCATAAATAATGAAAATAACCCATGGAAAAAGGTTTTAAGACTAAGTGGAATCCTCTGTTGGCTGTGGTGACTTCAGCTAATCAGTTTTGGCCAATGCACACAATTATTTTCCATGAGTTCAACATCAAGCTGTGCAAGAAAGCATACAATCTGATGTAAGTCAGGTCATTTTTTGCTACACTATTGTTTTTAAACAGAGAAAATAGTTTACACGTAACTTTTATTCTAGATACTGGACCTTATTCTTGAAAGAAAAAAATGACCCAAAAAAGGTGTGAAGGATCAAAAGCAGCCCCTATTAAAAAGAATTTCAATCCTATTGTAGATTGTATTTGTTGATTTGTAGATTTGTAGATTTGTAATTGTTGTTATCCATAAATTATCAAATGTAGTTCTTTTTGGTTATGATGACCATCCAACAATCCATTTAAGCTAAAGTAGTGCTTAAAATGTCACTAAAATGCAGTATTTAAATAAATAAATAAATAGTAGCCTAAATGGCTATAGTAGCCAATTTATACAAAAATAAAAATTTTAATAAAATATTATTAAATACTAAATCTTTATTTTTGAAGTATGCCATAAAATATTTCATATATTCATTTAAAATTTTTTATTTATTTATTTTTTTTTACAATGAAACCAAAATAAAGTGTAGTAGTGCAACAGGATTATGTTTGTTTGACTTTCTTGTAAACCAACAATGCTGTGTGTATAAACCATTTTTTTAAATAGTCATTCTCTAAATGACTTTACAGTCGAGCAGGCAATTAAAGGGTTAATATTCTCCAGTATGCACAATGTTTTTAAATATTTTTTTTTTAAAAACAAAATAATACTACCTTTATGGTTCCGGGCATCTCTGGATCCTCTTGGCAGTGGTGTGTAAGGCGTGGCAATGGATTCAGACCTCGTATCACTGGCAGTGTCCTGAAACAGAACAAAAAAAAAAATGTATATATATATAATATTTCTCAGTGTGCAGTTTACACACCTGCAAACATTTATAACATCTACGGCAATGTATTACTCAGCAGAGACAGGAGAAATGTTGGTTATTGATTTCCGTATGCGATGATCCTAATTGAGTTAAATGAAAAGAAGTCATTTGTCACAAGCAATCTGGAATATTTCTTCAGATTGATGACACAAAAGGGAGAGAGAATGGAAAACGCACGGCGGGGCGAGAGACAAGTGAAGAATGCGGGTGAGATTTCACTGCCATGACTGATTGTCTAAATGCCATAAATTTTATCAGTGCAGAGGAGAGGAAATGTTAGGAGCGGCGTTCGTATTTTATCAGGGCTCAGGACGAGGGCAACTTTCATTATTTTGCAAGGAGGGGAGTGAAAGGTGAGGATGGGCGCTGGCTTTGATTACCTGTCCCCTGCCTATTGAAGAGTGGGGGCCACCAGGGAAAGGGCCCCAGTCACTACTCAGCCATGAAGAGCCCCACGGGTCAGACCTAGGTCAACCTGCCACTCACACACACACACACACAAGTGGCTGTGTGTTGACAATCCAACAGGTGGCATGAAATTACTGCTCTCCAAAGGCCAGACCTGAGTTTAAGTAAACTCATCTCTCACTGGCCGACCTTAAAAATACAAATATATTCACATAAAGGCCACCGCATAGACAGACAGAACAGGGAGACGAGTTGGAGAGAATACAGATCGCCTGTGTGCTTCGGGTAGGTCACAAGTGTTGTTTTCTACCTCCTTTGTCTTCTTTCAAGGACCAAAAACAAAGTATATATCATGATGTGTTGATATCTGATGCCTTTGTGAAAATATTCTGCCTTTCTGCAGGCAGAAATTCTCTGAGCATTTAATCATTCTGAGAGTAGAGGTTGCCTCTTTTTTACTGAAATCACTGCTTTAGTGAGTGAGAATGCCTTGTGCATGTAAGATTAAAAGAATTTAGATTTTAATATTTTCTAATTTGACAGTGCTCTTTTATAATTGAATGTGTTTCATAACAATTTATTTCTGTGATGGCAAGCTGAATTTGCAGCAGCCATTACTTCAGTCATCAATCAGAAATAATTCTAATATGATGATTAGTATTTTCAAATTAAGATCATAGCGCCCTTACGATTATGGGTAAAACTTTATTTTGATAGTCCATTTGAGTATTAGTAGACTTACTGCCTAATATCTGTTGATACTGCTGCTAAACAAACATTTCACTGACAAAAAAACTTTGCAAGTACATGTCTACTTGCACTAGCCCTAACCCTAAGCCCAACCTAACAGTCTACTTATATTCTTATAAGAATTAGTTGGCATGTAGATGCAATGTTTCTTAAACTCAACAAACGGACCATCAAAATATAGTGTGACTCAATTATGACTGTTGAAAACAAAAATAACTTTGCAAATCCTTCTAACATTAGAATTCAGTGCTTAAATGTAAAAAAAAAATATTATTTATAAATATTTTTCTGTATGTGAAAAATTTAATAAAATCAAATTAAAAAGCTTTGTTTGTGTATGTGTGTGTGTGTGTGTGATCATCACATGACTAATCTTCACACTAATTACCCAAATCCACTGGGGTACGGCAGCATTGGGGTTTCCAAGCATGTCAGCGCTTTCCTTGTTACCATTTCAATCTCCTCCGGCCATTTGGCTTTAATATCCTAAAGCAGCATTTTTAGTGTCAGCTTCAGTCCGCCCTGACTAATTTCCTCTGGACCTGACAGATCAGAGGCCTTCCCCACCAAACAGCCCTGTCCCAGCCACAAAGCCGCTCGTAATCCTGCTGCTTGTCTACAATTAATCTTCCCAGTTGCCACATTATTAACACCACCACCCACAGTCAGGGGCTGGCTATGCCCCACCGGACACACAGTACCCCCCCCTCCGGCCCAGCGGCCAGGCACGTCAATCACATGCCGTGCGCAAAAGTCGCCTGCTGTCAACATCAGAGATGCCCCCTTCTCTGCTAAGCATCCCACCCCTCCCGGGCCGAGTCCACTGATCAAACACCCCCATCCTGGAAGAAGATTAATCAGAGCCCTCCCTCCACTTCCTCCACTCCCATCCACTCCTCTCTTTCTCTTTATTCAATGAGCCATCATCGAGATGAGAAAGGAGGCCTGGCTCATAATGGGAATCCCGGCAGAAAAAAAAAAAAAAAAGTTAAAGGAAAACTCAGTTTGAATGCCAGCTGTTATCTGGGGGGAAAAAGGGCAGGAGGACAAGAGCCTTGCTTTGATCGGCATCCTTAAGATTTTACACAAACATAATCACAAGCCAAGGGGTCATCCTGAAGCCTTTGAATTCATTCAATCCGGGAGCTTTAAGCATGCACAGGCAGTTAAGAGCTTTTCCTTTCACCGAGCACTTTGTTTTTGGTTGATTTTAAAAGATATACATCACTATCCATCAAACAAATGGCAACTTGTGTGCACAGACCTGCCTATCTTTAATGAATGATAGTCAGTTTGTTGGGAGATTTGTCTGAATGTTATTGCAGTAAATAAAATATCAAACCAATTGTCACCTGGAGGCAAATGGTGCAATGACCTGAGCAAACTAACTCACTAACATTTTTAAGCATAATGTCAGTTCTCAACGTTCACACAAGTGTGTAACGTCGTAACCCAAACCTCAGAAAATTGTGCATTTGTGTATTTTTACTTTAAAGGAAAAGTTAATTTGATCATTGGTGGTTGTGTATGTTGATTAGGGCGGTGAAATTGCTCGAAATCAAATCACAATCGCAATTTGAAGCATTGTTAATTTTATTTATTAATTATAGAATTTAAAGTTATAGCATTTATTATTGTTAGTTTAATATATATATATATATATATATATATATATATATATATATATATATATATATATATATATATATATATATATATATATATATATATATATTACAGTATGTAACCATCTTACTAGCCAATTGAGTGACAAATACTTTCATTCTGGCCAATTAGAATTGCACAACTGACCTATGCAAAGGCCCACAATTAAAAGAAAACAAACAAACAGGAAAGTGCAGACAAGTGAGATAATGGCGTCCGCTGCTTCAGAAGTTTAATAGACAAATTAATATATAAGAAAAACAGCATTGGTAATATGGGAATGTTTTGATTTCAAAGTGCTAAACACAGAACAAAAAAAAAAAAATTTTTAAGAGCTGTCGCAGAATTGTTGCCACGACTTACAGATTATTGAGCTGAAGCTTGACTATAAAATTAAATCGCAAATCAAATCGCAACATATGTCAAAAAAATTTACAATTAGATATTTTCCCCAAATCGCACAGCCCTAATGTTTACACACTAAATTTATTAATCAATCAATTAATCAACTAATACAACAGTGACTGAAATAATCACGCTTGGCATAATGCATACCGAGGGTGATTTTTATTTTTATCAAAGTGTGTGTTTTTGGGGTTTGAATATGCATGTATGAATGAATAAATGAAATAAATGAAATAAACAAACAAAATAAATATTTAAACAACAACAACAACAACACTGGTAGTAATAATTACAGACTATAATTAAATAAATTGGTAAGTGAATGTTATAGCTACTTCTGTGGATACAAATAAATAAACAAACAAACAAAGACGGCTGTAGGTTGCTTGAATTGCCAATGAAACAATGAAACTGTCCATTTTAGAGATTAAAGATTAGTGTCTGGGTGAAAGATATTATGCCATTGACCACAAGGTGAAAGAAGAACCATTCACTCAATACAGCTCTGATGAACACTCCATCAAGGCTACAATTTTATATACATCTTTATAGACCATTTTGAGGGATGTAAACAAAAACCAATGTATTTCCTGTTTTACATTTTTAATTTCTATAGCTTCCAAGAATCCAAAAAAAAAAAAAAACAGCTACATATTGATCAATAATGTTAACACTGAGTTATGATTGAATTGCCTCTTGTTACAGTTGTGAAATAGTTTGATAACAAGTAGGAAATGTTCAATGGTCTATAAAGCATCAGCAAATAAACTAAAGCTCCTTCAAGAACACCCAACACCAAGACACATCTTCCAATCTCATCTTCCAGGAGCCAAACTTCAGCTCTCATCCGTTCCTTTTGTTCCTTCTCTTTCTCTCCACCCACTCACGTTCTGACATAAGAGTGCAATAATTTCCTGCACTGGTCAGATGGGGGCGCTGCAGCGTCAGGTTTGCATACGCCTCTCTCTCATCTCAGCACGCAGGGCTCTTGTTCTCCAGGCCCTGGGCATATGCTGCCTGCTCACATCATTATTGTCTTTATACACTGAGTAATCACTACACTTTATGATAATGCAGCAGAAATTTACAAGCTGGAGAAAGAAAGAAAGTCTCTAATAATGGCATTAACAGAGAAAGCCACAGCAGCTCTCGGCCCAACAGGGGCTCTGCACTCAAAGGGAGGACTGCTTGCTGAAAATGTCACAGTGAAATATGACTCGTCTCCTGGATTATACATCATACTCATGCTCCCTCTTCCCTTCGCATGTCCTTTTTTTTTCTTTCTCTCCCCCGCAAATAAATGACGAAAAATCCAGCCATTTGTGATTATCAACTCCAAACAAATCTCCAGCCCAGAGAGTGGGTAGAGGTGAACGGCTGGCTAAGATGCAGTTAACGCTATGATTTGGTTTGCCGCGAACCCCCAAAGCTGGAGACATCCCTGAAACATCAAGAGTTGAGCGCATCCAGAGCAACTTGCGGCGCATCTCATCCTTACAACGTCTGATCAGGGCTACAATCTAATTACCAGTGCCACAAAAGAGATATACAGAGATAGAGTGAGACAGACAGAGGGAGAGAGAAAGAGAGGCAAAGATCAGTGTAAACACCAGTGCTTTTTATCTCCTTATATATCTGGACAAGTAGACAAAGTGCTAAAACGAAATAAATGTGGCCTGACAGCCACTTCAAAGAGTTCAGCCAGGGGCTTTACTGCTACTTAAGGCGCAGGAATGTTGTTGCTAAGCATCAGCCTACAACCTATCAGGCCCAACAGAAGGGCCTGCTTTCCCTTTAAGAGCAAGCGAGAGAAAGAGAGTGGAAATTCGACAGTAACGGGAGGCTTGGGATTCAAGGAGATTTTGTAGCTTAAAGCAATTGTTAGAAGAAACAAGCTTTCTGTTTTGTTTTCTCTTGACACCATTTCAGCTTTTTGTGCTTGCAAAAGACATGTAGTAAAATGTTTTTTGATATGTTTTCTCTCTGGGTCTGTAACAAGGAGGGGGAAAAAAAGTGTTTTCCGTGGGTATGAAACTTTCCTTGTCTTTCGTGCAAGACTTTTTTTTTCCTCTCTCTCTCTCTCTGATGAGCCGAAGATCAGAAGGAAAACAAATATCTTTGTGTGTATTTAAGTCAATGAAGAGTCGGTCTGGTGTTGACTTCTATTTTTACTTCTTAAGCTCATTTAATCATGATATGCTTTGCATAAAAAGTCTTCTATATATGTGGGGCAGACCTATAAATTGTATCTGAAGCGCAGACTGTGATTATACACAGTATAAATGTCACGCTGAGAGTGGGAAAATGTTCAGTGTGCCAATCACCGAAGAAGCACTTTAATGCTTTTGACCTTCATAATTGTCTCTCAGATGTGTGGCAGTAATGCGTTTTAAATGGGTGTAGTGTGCATAAAAGTGTATTAATTCTGTTTTCTTAGGTAATGACTAGAGAGGAAAGGCTGGATGTAATGGTGCCTGCCCTCCGAAGGCTTTAAAGCCTTTTCTGTGGTGTGAGCACAGTGTGAGCTGCATTGAGCAAGTATTTAATGATTTACCAGTTCTACTTCAATGCACTTGTGCTACGTAAATGTATCATATGATCACTGATCACAAGTGAACCAGCTTTAGCCTCAAGCATATACCCAAATTCTCACCGGATACAGGAATCTATGCGCAGCTCTGCGTTAAAAAGCAAAGATTAGGGCACGACAGGAAGTTAATCAGCCATATCACAGGCATAACACTTTACGTGGCTTTACAGGAGTTGAACTTGAAACAGTCAACTTTTTTTTTTTTAAAGAACAGAAGTGTTATCAGCTGCATTATTAAGAATGATCCTGTCAGGAACATAAATGTACTGGGGAAAAAAATTACTTACTGGAACTAACTTAACCAAATGCCGCAGGCTGTTTCTCATTCATTTGTTTCTCATTAACAAACAAGGTTTCAATTGATAATTTAACTCCCTTAGTTAACAATAACAGACAAGGCCTCAATAACATGTATTAACGATACTGCGCATGTCTACTAAATGTATTAAAAATACACTACATTAACATTAGCTAATGCACATAACCTTAAATAAACAATTAATGAACAATTGCATTTTTTTACTAAAATTACAAAATTTGCTCTAGAAATGCTGTAATTTTGTTGATGTGGTTATTAGTTCATCCTAGGGCTACATGATATTGAAAACAAAAATGACACTGCAATATTTTGTTTTTCTGAAATATATGTTGAAATATATAGAATTTTAAGAAGATGACCATTTGTAAAGAATTCACAATGACAACACCTGAATTGGGAGGAATTTGTGGATGAGTGCATCTGCATCAAATGTGATCTATCACGTGATCGGAATTCTGATCACGCACTTTCTGACACGATCAGAATCAGATGCTACCTCCCGATCAGGACTTGTATATTCTCATTATTTTTAACACATCTATAGTTAAGTGGTGACAGAGTTAGACCTCTTCCTTCACTTCACACAAAAACAGCAACATGTGCGGCATTACGTCACTTTGTTGCAGCGAAGCTTTTGGTTAAATGCCGGCAAAGTAGATCACAAAAGCACCTTGAAGTGAAAGTGTGAGTATGTGGTAAATTCTAGATAGGATACAGCTGCGGATACGCACATCCATACAGCATAATATTTTTTACACTGTATAACCATAATTCTTATTTTTACAGTAGCGTGATGATTGGGTTTTAAGGTTTAAGCTAGTCTCTAAATTGTTTAAATTCACTTGAAAACTTTTGCAGATTCACACAGTGTGACACCCATGCTGAACCGATATATTGTGCAGTCCTAGCTTATCCATAATAACCTGAAGTTATAAATATAACCTGTTTTAGATAACAGATTATGTTATGTTTTTGTTTTTTGTTTAAATAACAACACTTAACTATATAAATTACAAAATGCTGTATTTTCATTTATATATACTGCATAAAAAATATGTTGTAAATATGTTTTGCTCTCAGAGTTAACTAAATTTAAATGAGACTCCAGTAAAAAGTTCCTCAAAAAAAAAAAAAAAAGCTTAAGGTCATTATTTTCTAAAATATCTTGTGATATTCTATGTAATGACAAAATTTAAGAGCAATGAGAGAAATCTAAGTCTACAGCAAAGTTTTACAGTGTACAAGCCATTCAATTTAATTGTTGGCATATTATTAATTGCAGTTAGAAAAAGCTGGATATATTTTATGTTTGTCAACTGCATATATATACTTCCAGAGTTCCCCGTGCGTATGTATCTCCCCTATATCTTTCCATTTCACAGACACTCTCTCTCAAAGGTATGACACACGCTGGCTCTTTATGTTGCGCTTAGGAGCTGTATCTAATGTCAGCGATGTTTTCAAGTGTGTGGGATGTTAAATTATTGAGGATTCTGTGAGTAGGTCTGTCAAACTGGCTTGTCTGGGATGTTTCCGACGCAATTAGATGCCGCGAGACATTTGAAGAGTACCCACAAAGCAGACCTGCAGAAAGTGACATGTGAACTTAAAGGAAATTAGCTTTTTACATGAGTGAAATGTGAAGGTTACTTAGCAATGCTTAAGCTGGAAGAACGGCTCTGTGAAGTGCGTCTTTGACTCAGCCCTGATGTGAAGACAGCCATTTTCTTTACTTCCAGCGCACCCCAGTCAGGGAAGATCACAGAGGGAGTGAAAACTAATTTTGACTTGGGGCATATGGGAGGAAAAAAAGCCTGAGATGTGTCTAAATAATGAGATCTCTTGATGTTTGCAGGAGAGATAAAGGGTGAGGTTGTAGACTAGCTTGAAAGCGTTATTTCAGCCTACAGCGTGAGGCAAAACAAATAAATGTTACGGCGTGATGATAATCGATGAAGTACGTGGGCATGAGAGTACTGACACTGTATAAATAAATAAAAAAAATACAACATAAAAAAAATGCTAAAGAAACTTTTTTTTTTTTATAATATACTGAGAAATAATTATGTCTACATTATTAATCAATTAAACACAACAATTGCCCCTGGGGATACAGACCAAAAATATATCAATAAAAAAAAACTGCAATAGCATTTTTCATATGAGTTGTCATTGATAATTATCATATTAAATGTCAAACCTCCATTACTTTGAAGTTAAAGACATATTTTTGCTTGTTGTAGAAACCAGAGTTAATCATTAATTGTTAATAGCAATTAAAACTAGTCTTTAATTGTCAAAACATGACAAAAACATCAACCATAAGAACATTAAAAAAATTAAGATATAAATATATAGTGATACATATTTAGAAAACCAAGTTTTGATTTCCTGTCTTTGAGGACATGATATGAACATTTGCATTTAGTTAAACAAAAACAACCGTGAAGGCTATATTTAAGGCCCAATCCCAATTCTACCTCTCAGCCCTCGTTTTGCGTGTTCATGTGAAGGGGTATGGCTTAAGCAATCACAGTGACCCACTGCCCAAGCCTTGCAAATAGCCGTGCATTTATACTTCTGCGTGCTGTTTTTGTTGCTCTGGAAAAACACTCCAGAAAAACTACCTGGCAGCAGGTTATGTTATGTTCCACAGTATTGAGTTTCTTTGTGGGTGTATTGTTTTATCTGAATGCTACCTTAATGTACACATAGTTAAAATTTGCTCATTCAGAGGCGTGAACCAGCTAACGTGCAACAAATTTAATAGAGTATATGCAGAGCTAGTGTTTCTTCCCATACTGAAAAACATCTGGTGAATGGTTAATTGGACTTTTGTGACATCAGTTAAAAAGATTTTAACATTCATTTAGTTGCTCAAGCGTCAAACGAGATAAAGATCCGTTTACACGCATGCGCCCGTTAGAATCGGCAGGCTAGCGCAGAAGCGAAATTGAATATACTCGGGTAAAATAAATGTTAATATTTCAAAGACATGGCGGGTAAAAAAAATTATTTAATGCAGTGCTTCTTGTACAATCTGAGACCCACTTTATATCGGATATAGTTGAGATTGCTGAAAACAGACCTTAAATGCGCTGATTTTGCAATGGCATTCAGTTCACCAAAAGTGCATGACCCATGTTACAAACAAATTAAAAGTTCTTTAGCATACTTCCGCATAAACCTTACCATAAGGTAAACACAAAAAAATCTGGAGCTCACGCTTCACAGGATGACAGTCGCTCTGTCGGGCTCGCAGAACTCTGTCGGGCTCGCAGCACTCTGCGCAGTACCGCCCACACTGCGCAGCTACCAAGCCAACCAATCACAGAGTTTGCGCTACATTTCGTTGCGATGTGTAGTTAATTTTTTTGAGATATGCGTCAACATCGGTGTCAGCCATGTCGAGGGCTATGCAACCATGCGAAGGCTGAACCGGACCATACGCGTGCGCTTGATGCAGAAGTATAGATCAGCTTTAAGGGAAGGGGCTAAATAGCCCTTGAAACAAAGATTTTCCAAGACCACACTTGAAACCAAGGGGTACAAAAATTTCGATAGTAAAATGGCTGCACACGTGAGTCAGGAGATGCACACATTAGTATTTTTTGCATTATTAAGAATTGTTATGACAAACAAACATGTTTAAATACATTCATAACAGCGTTCTTGTTCTACCATCATGCTTTATAAAAAGCACTAAACTAAAAACGCTAATTTTTGCTATCTATAATCCATAAAAATAACTCCAGTATTGACCTTATTCTTTGTGTACGATAAGAAGGCGCAGCTATTGGATTTTTTTTAGCTTGAGACTTCTAGTCTCATTCACTTCCGTTCATTATTAGACGTTATAAACAGCTCGATCTGCTGCTTGATGTTGCTTGCTCTTATTATATTATTCTGTATAGTCAAGCACACACTTGTTTGTAGAGCGAGTAGTTTTTCTGCTGTTTATTATTCCTAGTCATTTCTCACATAAGTAACTAAATCAGTTTTAAAACAACCGCAAAAATTAGTGAACTTCTGCATTAAAGAATAAGGTGAATAGTAGTCCCAAAACATACTTTCACATCTGTCACTCGATGACACTCGAATACCACTCCAATGTCAGAAAACTGTAGTGGCTGCGAATTACCTTCAACAGTGTCTGGTATTATGTTAATGTTGTTTTCGTGTGTTTACATAAATATATACAATGTAAATGCAAAGTACAGTTACGAGCTTATTGCTAAATTATATCGATATGATAACATGATATATGCCTTCAGTGATTTCCTGAAGATTAATACCAAAAAATAACACAACTGGAATAACTACAGCCTGACTCACATGATCGAGCTCGTGACGACATATGATGATGTGTGCAGGTATTTTAGTGCTGTGCCATTTTTTAAGGGTTCATTTTTAAAGCCCTTCCTATTTACACTCTGTTTCATGAACCAGGTGAAGGGGTAAAAAAAAAAATAATAAATAGAGTTTAAAAATAAATATTCTTAATTAAATGTTATTCAAATTAAACGCTGTCATTAATACAATAAGGTCATCATAAAGCCAAATATAGCACCTCGCATGTTAAAATATAGTTCATTTATACGATAATGTAAAAAAAATTAAAGCGTGAACATATTTTGTATAAATGCAAAGACACACGTAATATAAATTAATACAAAAAAATACTACTGCAATCATATTCTGACACTTCTTTAATACATTTAGTACAGTATACATCATTAATCAGTTAATGCAATAGTTATTTCAATCCTCCAGTACTATCACCAAAGAGTAACCGGTACTATAGTAAATCTTTGGACTAGGCTTTAACTTATCATATATAGCACAGTGTTTTTATTCCTGTTTGTCATGATGTTGCAAACACCAGCATTTATTCATCTGGCATTAAACTTAATCACATAAAAATTCAAGCACTTTGGACCTGGTTGCATAAACTCCTATTAACATGTAAACAAATCTAAACTTTGTAAGGCACAAGCAGTGCCATTTAGTTCTACTTTGAAGCGTAAACATTACAGCGAAGACTTAAAGGTGCAGTAGGTGATTGTCTTCAGAAACAATTTTTGTTGAAAGTCTCTTCACAGTCCTATAGTAATGATTACAGTAAATGATCTAAATGTGTTTATAAGTATTTTTATATTCTGGGTAAGGCATAAAACTAAAAAATGTTCATCCAAATAAATAGAGACAGACCGACATCTCCTATAATTCCGATAAGCAGCTCAGACTGTCTGTCAGCAAATGTAGATTCGGACTTCTGCGCATCTGTTCATGCAGATCCGCCATTCACGCGTGCCCGTCTGCATGTTCCGCGCGGTCAAAAGACTGCCCGGGAGAAATCAAATGCTGAATTGAAACTTTTAAAAACCCGAATCAAGGTTGGAGTTACTTTAGGACTCTGAAGGAAGGACAACACCATGGCTGAAGTATTACTTTTAGACATGTAATGTTCTGTTTTAAAACTGTTTTAGTCAGGCTAAGCTTATGTTAGATTGTGTTCTGTTATAAATGACTTTTATGCACAGACGTGTTGTTCAGCCAATGAAATCTCCCGGTGAAAGATTGATCTGATTATTTTCAGTTTCATAAGGTCCTTTTATAGCATCGATAATGCAGATTTATATTTAGTTTAACAACAAAACATCAGTAAATAGCGCTATTCCGCCTAACCTGCTTTACTCAGCCTTCCTATACTGTTTACCATGCTACTCTGAATATTCGCTCTGAAATAGCATGTAAGTGTCCCTGCTGAAAAATCCAGCTTAAACCAGCCTAGGCAGGTTGGCTGGTTTTAGCTAGTTGACCAGCCTGGTTTTAGAGTGGTTTTGGCCATTTCCAGGCTGGTTTCCAGCTTGACCAGCCTGGTTTAAGCTGGACATAGCTGGTTTTGACTGGGCTCCCAGCCTGGCTAGGCTGGTCAAGCTGGTTTTAGCTGGTCATCTCCCAGCCTGTCCAGCTAAGACCAGGCTGGAAACGGCTGGAAACCAGCCTGGAAATGGCCAAAACCCCTCTAAAACCAGCCTGGTCGACAAGCTAAAACCAGCCAACTAGCCTAGGCTGGTTTAAGCGTTTTTTTCAGTAGGGGTGGCTAAGTAATAAATGTAATTCCTGCACAGTGCTGGCAAAACACTAACTAACTGGAGAATGACATGAACTAGTGGGTTGTCTGTCTGCTGTTGTGACGCGGTAAGCACGCTCGCGATTTGAGGGGGTGTAGCTTTGAATCACAGTCCCTCCCCGCCGTCCAAAGATAATATGCTAAGCGGTTAGCATTTTGGCAGATCACCTACTGCACCTTTAACAAACACATGTTAACGTTAGATTGTTATCATACTTTTATCCAAGGAAAATTACATGGTGATAATTATCGTAAAAAATGTATTGCACAACCCCACCCGACAAGTCAACATGCACCACATGCAGTCATATTAAAAAGTAAATAAATCAAAAAGTGAGCACAGGAGCAAGACTTGTGAGGTCATCACTGCGGTTTTAAAAGCTGTGAGGGAAAGATAGCAGGCAGGAGGCCTTTTTCTCCCAGCATCCTCCCCTCCCCGTGAGAAGGACTTCTGAAGGTGAGCGCCTCCCTGACAGGCGCGAAAATAAAGGAGACAAACCCTGGATAAAAATTAAATAAAAAGTAGCTGTCTTAAACAGTAATTGCACTGCTTTGCTGAGCAGGCTTTCAGATATATAAAGTTGATTTACTATTGGCGCGCAACTACAAATCAGGAGGTCTGAGAAACACTTGTGCTATGAAATTGTTTAATCTCATCAAGTTCTGCTTTCACAGCAAGCTATAAATCACAAACTCTTTGTTATCATAGACCTCCATGAGCGCCTCTCAGGCAGGCAATGGATCGTGGGTATATATAATCTTGACTGCACAAACAGCGGGGTCGTCAGTGGCTGAAATACTTTCATATTAGCCGCGCCGCAGCTGCTGGAACACCAGGCGCTGATGGATATCTCATTTCCAACTCTCTGCATCTATTTCCAGCAAATTATTACTGCATAAATTTCTTGTCAACAGAAACGGCCAATTAATTAAGTTAAAAATGGACTCGTGATCGCATCTACAAACCAAATAGAAGAGCGGGGGCAATTTTCCAGTAAGTGGATTTACCGGCGGGTCCGTTTAATGAATGATTTTAAACTTCGTCATAAACTTCAAGACAGGCCAATATCTACACGGAAGCCTCGGCACAGGCCAGGTGCTGACAGATTTACATAAAGCCTATTTATGCACGGGGGCCCGCGGTTGATGGCTGAGGTAGAAATAAAGTTTATTAGGGCTGCGTGAACACAGCCAACCCCGCGTTCTCCATCATCAGCAAAATAGGAGATAGCCGCGAAACACCTTGACTTTTTTTAAGGAAATATACACATTTAACAGGCCGTCCAGATGAATAATTCATACTTGTTCACAGGGCATTTGTTGTTTCTTTCTCCTTTTTTTGGTCCTCTGGTCATTAATCAAAGAGGGAATCCTGCAACAAAGATAAGCCTGGAGATTTATATGTATTTTAGCTTCTTTAGAGATAAATCAAACTGTGCAATTATGGTGGGAGAGGCCCAGCTGTGACCCCATGTCCAACTAATGACACTGAGAAATTTAAATCTTGTCTCCTCTCCCCTGACTTCACCCTAATCACAGTTAAAGAGAGACGCTTCTCCTATGGAGCGAGCAGAACATAAAAGCCAGCTTTATGTTTTAGCGCTGAAATGATGCTGCATTTGACCTGCAGGGCTTTTGAATGCTAAATAACACGCTAAAGTATAACCCTGGTGTTATCTAACACAAACAACAATGTGCAAGATCCCTTCAGCAGCAATTTAAACAATAACAATGGTGAAAATAGGAGGTCAAAGAGCAATGGCAATGCAGTCACAACATTCTCTGAGGATGAAAGGAAGCATTAGCAACAAATTCTTAGCATAATAGAAGTTCACAACACAAATCTCAGCCTAATCGACGGCTAGTGACAAAATAAATACAGATTTGGTAAAATTTTTCCATGAAAGTGATCAAGCACTAAAAGAAATATATAAATGGTAAAAAATGAAGGTCAGGGTGCACTGGGTATGCAATTTAAAACGTTCTTTGAGCAAGCAAGGTATTGTTAGCAACAATATTTTCTTGTCACTGGCTTGCTTTGTAAAGATGTGAACCTACATTGGTCTCACGGTTCGGTTCAGTTATGATTATCATATACGAATCGATTCAATCCGATATCTCGGTGAATTGACGATGCTTTCCATACACAGTTTTAAATTTTCTTCACAGCAGCAATTCTTGTATTAAAATGTATAAATATATTTATATACTATTTGTAATACAAATTTGTCCTTTAATAAAACAAGTATAAAAAAACTGTACCTTTAAACAACATGAACATTTAAAGCAAATAAACAAATATAAATATCCTGCTTGCTTCCTAAGCCTTGAGTTCTTTCTAACACCCCTTTGATTGGTCACGCGCTCAACAGAAAGGGCTGCGATTGGCTCTTATGCGATGGCGCTCTTCACAGATGAGAGACATTGACTACGTTTACATGGACACCAATAATTCGATTTAAATGTGATTAAGACAATACTCTGATTAAGAGCCTACCATGTAAACAGCGATTTTTGATTTATTTATTCTGATTAAGGTCATATTCGAACTAAAGGAAAATCAAATTAAGACATGTGGACTATGGCGATTTTTGTTCCATTATTGAAGTGCCGTACAGACATGTAAACACCTTAATCAAACTATAACCGTCATGTGGGCTTTTTGTCGGATAGTCCACACACACACACACACACACACACACACACACACACACACACACACGTTGTTTGACTCTCTTTGCACCTACTGAGTCAGTGCAGGCCACAGACACCTGAACCATGAAATGCGGAGGTTTTTTCGTCCATTTAGCATGCGGTATGAATTTCCATTAAAACAACAGTCTTTCAGCAGTTCATAGTTGCATCCAATATCTTGTTTGTCAGACGCAGTGGAAAAAACTGCAGACACGCGCTAATGTCTGTATCCAGAAGTATCGCTGTAACAGCCGAGAGGAGAGGAAAAGTCATGTCAGCAAGTCAAATGGCCCACAGTGAAAGAGAGAGAGAAATGGAGTTTACTTTCATTCTTTCAATCTCAGTGAAATAGGGGCTTCAGCTGTAAGTGTCAGTGAAAGACTGTCCAGCAAACACACACTCAGTGAAATCGTGCATAGTTTCTGCGTATTTAAGTAGTTGGAGTGTTGCGCACTTGCGCTCTCCTTCCTCGCCATAGTAAGCTACAGCAACATAGCCTATATGAGATAAATGACGTCAGTACATAATAACCAGTTATGATTATTACTGAATCGTTACGTAATTGTCTGTGTCTGCATCGCAGTGCACCAACGAAACAATTAATTTTGACTCCCCTATTGCTTTGTTTGAGACTTGTGGAGCTGAGCATTGATGGATTTGCTCTTCAGTGTTTGGACTTTCAGCAGTGAAATTTAAACCACACTGAACTGAACTAAATTAAACTTTAACTCTAAAAACTGGACGGACACCGTTTCAATTTATGAGAACTTCTATGTTGAGTTGCTTTGGCAATCTACATTGTGAAATCGCTATATAAATAAACATGAATTTTTTCATTGAACATTTTAGCATTATGAGAGATTCACAGCAAAATACACAGCATAATAGAAGATCAAACTAAAGATTAATAGCATTTTTTTCATGTATGTAATCATAAGTTTGAATATTTTATGAAAAAGTATTTAAATTAGGTGAAATTAGCGCACTGGGTATGCATTCTATGAGCACACAAAGTACCATGAGCAACAAAATATTACAATAACAGAGGGTTAGCAAACGAAAATATTGGCAAAACAAAAGAAAAGCAAATTATTAGCCTGAAAGTGACTAAACTGTGAAGATATAAATGTAATGTAATGTGTGTATTTATATAGCGCATTTATTGTGTATGGCCATACACCCAAAGCGCTTCACAATCATGAGGGGGGGTCTCTCCACACCACCACCAGTGTGCAGCATCCACTTGGATATATATACTATATAAATAGTTTGCAACAATTTTGCAAATAAGTTGGAAGATTGATGTCAAAAATCTTAGTAAAGAAGAATATTCTAATACATAATAGGATCAGAGCATAATTACCAAGCTAACACAACATTATTACGCATGATAAGTTAGCAAAATAGAAAATTAGCAACACAATCTTGGCAGGAAAGTGGACATAAGATGAAAAAAAAGTATATTTATTTATAACCAATACTGATATTTAAAACAAATTTAGCAAAGTGTGCAAACACTTTAGGCTATTCAAACTTCCTAAGATGTCTGTTTTTGGTTAAATGTAAATTAGCAAAGCATGTACTCTTCAGAGAAAGCAATCCCAGCTTGGTGTGGAAAGATGAATATATTCAAGATGACAATGAAATGAGAGAAATGCTGAATATAAATTTGTTGAATTTATCCAGCACTCAAAAACAATCGAACTATTGATTCAGCGTGTCTTATTTGCTACTCTATAGCGTAGCATAACATTTTAATAGCTCTATTTAAATCATCTATGAGCGGAATTATTATCTTATTATGTTCTATATCATGTAGTATGCTGTCCAAAAGGCAGTCACCTATGTAAGTAGACAGCAAAGGAGCTCAGTAGGTTTTGGACAGACCCACACTTCTCTCACGGAGTTGAAAACACAGCTTTTGATGGCTTGTTTTTGTTGCTTTAAAAGGCCATGCTCTCTAATAACACCCAGGCCTCTCAATATCCAGGCCTGATTTATTATTTATAATGCCTGCAGTCTGTCCCCTGATTAAGGCGGCACAACTTCGTTTTACTGGGCCCTGCCTTTAATCTGTCTCTCAGTGAGATAAATTAGTCGGTGTCGTGCCAGTCCCGCACTCTCTTTGCTTTACTCTGTTTATCTCTGCCCATGACATGTCCACGTCAAGAGCCGACATGCACATCTGTTTCAATGCACCAGACACGGCTCTGGAGCACGTTAGCCATCCCCTTTTTTCTTCTCTTTCACTGACTATTGTGTCAAACAATTCCCTCTCATGACTGAAATGATAAACTTCACCACTAACGTATAAATAACACTCTTCTGTATCTTCCCAGATGCTCGGCTCTGGTTTTTAATGGCGGTGAATAAGAGAGTGGTTCGTAAACTAGGCGGAGGCCCAGTCTCAGACCTTTCCTGTGAATGTTTTCTGTTTTCCTCTTGGCCTCCTCGCTAGTGTTAAATCACAGGCTGCTGTCAAGGAGCACTAAGCTAGTATGCGTCACTGGGGAGTGCAGGAAGCACTGGGTATAATTCTGTCCATCAGCTTAATTTATTATATCGGTAGCTTTGTAATCATGTGCAATAAGTTATAGGGCCTGACACAATGGAATTCAGTTTGAAGGCAAAAGTGTTTATCATGTTTAAAGGTCTGGTCAAACCCTATCTAGAGTATTTACATGGGGAAGAGAATAAAGACGAGTGTTTTATTTTCCTATCTAGACACTAACACAATGGATTTGTAGATGTAGGGTTAGAGCAAATAAAAGAGTGAAAGCCTGGGTGTCTGGCTGAAGAGAAGTGAATCTTTCAATGTTCGTGAAAAAAAAAAAAAAAGTCCCAGGCTGTTCCATAAAACTGGAATTCAGTATTCCATAGGGAAACGTTGGCAAGCTGTGAGGCTTTTGAGTCAAGATGTCCCTCAGGCCATTACAATTCTCACTTAATATGTTTATTTACTTCAAAAGTATGTATTTATTCCATACATTAAAAATCAGGTTGTTACATATTTTATTCTAGAGAGGTTTGTTATATACATGAAAATGTGTCCAGGTAAAGATCAATGTGCCATAATGAACTTCAAGAAGTGTAAAAACTGAAATACTCACAAATATAAACATACTTATGTACAAACATGCCTTCTCATGCACATACAGCACGAATTGAACTTCCATTTACAATTAGACAGACAGATATAGATGGAACTAAAATAAAAAAATACATCAATTCATTTCCCATGTGTATCTTAATTGGTGTTAACTGAATAATTAACATGTTTTTGTAATTAAAAAACCATACAAAAAAACATAACTTAAGATAATTCTACTTGCTTTATTTTTTAATTCCTTTTCTTGACTTTTCTGACAGGGTATTCGAGTGTCATCAAGTGCCGGGATGTCATGGGACTGCTGTACAGGAGTTATCATTAAGGATTATAGATAGCGAAATTTAGCGGTTTTTATTTGAGTGTGTTTTTATTTTTTTTTAAGATGATAAAACACGAACGCGGTTATGAATGTATTAAAACATGTGCTTGTTTGCTGTAAAAATTTGAATAATGACAGAAAATAATAATTTGTGGATCTCCTTCCGTGTGCTATACTGCCATCATGGCTGGTGTATTCTGGGAAATTTTCTTACCCCTTGGTTTCAAGTGTGGTCCCAGAAATTCATCAGTCAAATGGCTATCTACCCCTTCCCCTTAGCCCTACGCCTTCAAACTAAAGATAATTGGGACACCCCTACCCCTTCACGGGAGCGCGCAAGGCTAAGGGGAAAGGCTAATGGGTAGAATTGGGATTGGGCTTTACTCTCAGCCTCAAAGACTCTGCATTAGAAACACCTCATATAAGCGGTAATTCGTTTGTTTTTTGCAATTTGATGCAAAGATGATATAATACATTCATAAATGCATATAAATGTTGAGATGTTATTTAAAAAAAAACAAAATATTAAAAACTTTAAAAGATTTAAGATTATGATGACTGTTAAACTCATCATAACAGGCTTGTGAAAAGGGTCCATTATAAGTTCAGCATACACATAATTTAGTGTTAACTAAAATATACTTTTTACTGTACTTTTCATAATTTTAGAATCTGCCCGTTTTGGTGTTTCAGTCAGTGTAGCATCAAGAGCATCAGTGCTCCGTGTCTCACACATTTAAACACCACCACGCGTTCACTGAGTATCGGCATCGTCTTCTGAGGTGCAAGTAATGTATTAAATAAGGACAAGATTCACGTAGCTTCTCCTACTGCAGCAAATTCCGCTTTCACTGTTGATATGGCGCCAGTTAATCAGGAAGTGACGGTTTTATTCTCTTCGACTATTTGATGGAAACGCTGCTTTTTTCACAAATACTTTAAGCATTATTCCTGTTTTGCGCATCAATTTTATTAGCATTTTTGAATGGAAACATAGAGCTAGAGACAGACAGACACGGATAAAGCTGAAATACAGCTCATTAGTCAAAAATACTTGTTTACTTCACACACAAATGTCATTTGTAGTACACACATGCACACATTTATATGCACAATTACTGACACTATATGGTCATGGTGATTATAGTGGTTAAGAATTACATCACATTATATTATACATTACATTATATCTTTGGAACTTGCTCTATTTTAAAAACGCATTAACCATATACTTTAAACGTATTAAACTTAAAAAACAAATCACAAAGAGTTGGAACAGATATATTAATATCAGTTTCTTTGCAAAAAAAAAAGTTCTGTGGACATGTGTGTACATGTTATTATAGAAACATGGTGCCTGTCAATCAATTTGGTGGGCGGGGGAAACCACACTCCTACTGCACGTTGCAGTAAGGCTCAAAATCACTGGGATTTCGGCCTTATTTTAACATCAGGAAATTTTTGAAAGTGACAGTAGACACACTAAAACTACACAGTTCTGTCCAAACAGCTTAAAAAAGATGATTTTCATCATAGGTGCCCTTTAAGATTTTATACCCAATTTAAAGACTCTAAAAGACTTTGTTAACCTAAACAGTCTTTTATGTACACATACAGTGTTGTGTGATACTCTTCAAATTACATCATCGCTGTTTGTTCTGTGAACAGGTTGCTAGCTTATCACTCCAGTTGTTTTATAACTGACACTTCCTGTCCAAGACAAAGCAATTACAGAGTGCAATAAAGTGTATGGTTTAGGGCCTACTCACACTATGCTATCCGAACCGTGCCCAGGCCCGTTTCCCAGATCGTTTGAGAAGTGAGAGTGCACTGAATCGGGCTCAGGCACAGTTCACTTGGCCGGCCCTGGCCCGGTTGGAAGAGGTGGGCTTGAGCGCGGTTCACTTGGGCGCGGTACGTTTATAGTGTGAGTGCAAAAGCGCGAAACTGAAAGTGAGACGTGACTTTAAGGGACTGTTTTATATGGATTTATTAATCATTCTTACCGTTCAATCAATGCAAACTACCGTAGTTTATTAAAGACGCAAACCCCTCACTTCACCACAGCTGCGCACCTTCAGCAAACCTTCTCATTCCTGCAGCAAGAGGGCTTTATGATTGTTTATGAGCACTAAAAATGGCGGATCTGTTCGGGGAAATATCTGACTGCGTTTCGCCGCATCCCTAAGGACTGTTTGGCAAAATATTTGACTGCATGTCACTGCATATAAAACGACTGAAACGATATAACTAGAGAAATCTCCACTGCATTGCTGAGTGAGAGCGCTTCTCACTGAACAGTGCAGCATCGATGACGTAAGCGTGCCCAGGCCTGATTGTGGTGTGAGTGCGGGCCGTCGGGGGAGACGGGAGGGGGGATCAGCCTGCTTTGGCCCGGTTCGAGGCTATTGTACCTAATGTGAGTACGGCCTTAGGCCCCGTTTACACTAGTGCGTTTTAGTTTTAAAACGGCGTTTTAGAATGAAAACGATCCGCGTCCACACTCGCGTTTTACCCAGCGTTTCTGAACTGCTCTCCGTCCACACCAAAACGCTGAAAACGCACATCACGTGACCACACAGACACTCTCGGGCAAGCGCTGCAGCCCATCTACCCAGATGAGAGCTGTGCTAGTCGGACTTCTCATCAAGCATCTCCCGCTGGATCTAATCTCACTATATTTATTAAACGTGATATTTCATTCATCTTGTTGTCTTTGTCTAACGACATATTCCCTGACTTTGGTCATTGGAATCTATTACTTGTTCTCAGGAAACGTGTTTTGGCTGAGCGCAAAAATAAGTTAATGATTAATGTAACCACGTAGCCTATTCTGTATATTGACTGATCGCTTGCCTTTATTTCCTATAATGTATTGTATGTTATAATTATATAATGGCGATTATTGATTATTAAAACTGATATTCAGCAAAAGTGAGGGTGTGTTTCGTATTGTCACTGAAATTGAAAGGAGGCAGTTGTTATCGGCTCCGTTTTGTTATAAATATCCACACAGTGAAGATGACGCTCATGCAGCACGACGCCTCAACATTTCTGCTGTCTAAGTTGCTAATATTAAAATGAAAATAGGCAGTTCCTTAAATCATGTTTACATTTTATTGTTCAGAAAGTGAAACAACGAAGCCAAGGTGATGTGAATGAAGTTATAAAGTACACTGTTCCCTTTGAAGACTGCAGCCAATAATTCCAAAATGAATGTCTAATAATTAGGCCATAGAATATTAATGATGTTAAAAAATGACAATAATAGTAATGAATTCCATTTCTCATTATGATACTGCCTTGAATGTGCATGAATGTAGGTTATCTGCTATAAAAAGTCTGTTACTTTATGAAAAATAATTGTGTAGTTTGCATCAAACAAAAATGAAGCATTGCAGTAAGAAATATTTATTTTGTACTGCTGTTTTTATATGCATGTCAATTTAATAAATAATATTTCTGCTACAAAACAAACAAAACATTATAATAAATCATTCAATTCAATGATGAAAGCTGCAAAGCAGTCATTAGTAAATAAATAAAAAATATATATATATACACCTCAAAAAAGAATAGACAAAAGAAAGTAAATAAAGTCTCACTTCTATCACTCTTTAAAAGTTTTGGTTTCAGTTTGTGTCAATTTAAATGTCCAGTCAGAGATGATCTTCATTTTTCTGTGTTAGTGGAAAAGCAGGCGAGTCAGCCGACCCAATTTATGAGCAGGCAGAGCAGGATTCTTGCGCTAACCATCGGCGCAATACCGGTCTTTGTTATGAGCCGCAGTTTCAGTGTAAACTTAGTAAAGGCAAGCTTCTTTGGCGATGATATGTACAGTATTAGATTTGACTTTTAGCGGACATTTGCGCTGAACACGCAGTGAATGCAACGCATGGAGATTCGGGCACCTTCTCCAAGAAGCGTGTACTCGATTGATCTTTCGATTGTGTTTCGTATTGTCACTGAAATTGAAAGGAGGCAGTTGTTATCGGCTCCGTTTTGTTATAAATATCCACACAGTGAAGATGACGCTCATGCAGCACGACGCCTCAACATTTCTGCTGTCTAAGTTGCTAATATTAAAATGAAAATAGGCAGTTCCTTAAATCATGTTTACATTTTATTGTTCAGAAAGTGAAACAACGAAGCCAGGGTGATGTGAATGAAGTTATAAAGTACACTGTTCCCTTTGAAGATTTACCCGTGTCCTCGGTATAGTCTGTTTTCCATATCAAACCGAGAAGAAGAGACTGCAGCCTTGATCAAACTTGCGAAGTCTGAACTTACACGGAGAAGATGCAGGACTGAACTGTGTGTTTTAGGCTACTTAATATTCAGGAAAAGCCCCAATCAGAGAGGCGAATGTCTGCAGCCCCGCCTCCGTTTTCAGATGTCTCCGTTTTCCATCATCCACACTGAGATGGAACAGTAGCGTTTCAGAATGAAAATGGTCTCTCCAGCGTTTTCGAAACGCTCCGTTTTCGGCGCTCGAGAACTCCGACGTAGTGTGGACTGTTGGCGTAACCGTAGCAAAACTTATGCGTTTTCAAACTAAAACGCATTAGTGTAAACGGGGCCTTAGACTGAAATATGTGACCCCCACAACAAACACACACCTTTTTAAACAAAAGGCAGACCTTTATGAGCTTTAATAAGCCAGTAAAATGCAGCACTCTCTGTAAACGAGACGAGAAAATCTAACAAGACTTGTCCTTAAGTTTGGGTGGTCCCCACAATATGTGTGTGTATGTGTGTTTTTATCAAACAAATTGAAAAAAAGATCAGACCAGTTATAAATGCTGTTAATTAGTCTATTAATCACACACATCCTTTAGGGTTGTGGCCTCTTTTGTTGGTTTAAGCTAGCAAAGATGGACGCTGATATACAAGATTGTTGCCCGCTCTCTCGGCATGGGTACAACTCTGCTTAGCATAAAAAAAAACCCTGACAATGAGCCATATCTCTCCCTATAGTCCTCTGAAAGTGGCACATTTGCATATCAAGCCACCAGTGCCGATATGTAAACGTGTCCCCTCATCAGATGGCGCTGCCGATGAGAGCCATTCATCTGCCTGTTAGCGTCCTGCTTTAGCGCTATACAAAAGCACAGCGGGTTGAAAGAGACATCTTGTGTCATAGCCCATGAGAGATAATGATATCGTTATACCTCCTTGATCACCCGCGCGCATAAAACAAATTCCTGTACACTTGAGTACGATAGTCTGACGTTCTTCTGGTTTACATCTGAATAACTACTTCTTTATCTGAGCACTTCAATTTGCAAGGCTTGCTGGAAGGCAGCTCCTCCTGATGTTAATTGCGGGGTACTTAAGCACTAAAAGATTAACATAAAACCCTTTGGAAACAAGCTAATAGTTGTATGATAATTCGTCCATGGCCTTTGTCTGTCTATCACCACTTTGCCTCTAGCTGTAATTTTATCCAGGCACTGTAAAAAACCATTTAAACAAGTTGACTTACAGATAATTAATAACAGGAATCGTATTATTCAATTGAGCTACTCGGAACCATTAACAAAGCGAGGGAGTAAAACATAATTAAACTATTCTATTTTATTAACCTATTCATTACGGTGAGCAAATGATGACTCTCTGAAGAACCGTCTCAGGGTAATAAGAAGAGCGAGAGTCTGCTGTTGGATTAGATTTTTTCAGTGGGACAGGACAGAAGAATTAACGCAATCTAAAATGCCAGCGTGATCAACAATGCACTCACTCTACAATAAAATACATAAAGTGAGGTTTGATTCAATCAAACAAATAATAGAAAGGTTTGAGACAAATATCATTCAAATAAAGAGGGTCATTTTAAATTAGTTTTGACTAGGATAAGACTTCAAACAAAACTTATTAGAATTATAGAATGTTGTTTTTATCTTTATTTACCTTTTATATTAGTCATTTAATTTAAAATAAGCTGAATATTTATAAATTTTTATAAGTTGTCATGCTTGATCCAAAACCATTATAACAAATATAAATATGCATATAATAAATACTACTAATAATAATTATAACAACATTATACAAAAGCAAGTTGTCATGAATAAACTGAAAAAGCCTCCCGAGATGAAGAAGGCATGGAGGCAGTGTTTTTTATATTTATGTAGAAAATATTTTTTTTGTAATATTTTAATCTTTGAATTCTTTTTCAATTGTGAAGATATTTGCATATTGCTGTACATCATTTGTGTTTTAAGCAAAGAGTAGGTGTTTAAGATGCACAACTAAATGTGTGTGTGTGAAATCCTGGTATTGTTTAGAATGCCTGATGGTTTTAGGCAAAGTATGAAATATAAATTTGTTATAACCTTTGTTATAAGGTTTTTCATACTTTTCCAAGGCATTATATAGTATGACACGTATCATTTAGGCAAAGTGTCAGAAGAGCACAACAAAAGCCTTCATTGATCATTACATATTTTAAAGTGGAAGGAACATGCTCCCAACTTCAAATATTTAGGAGCACCAGAAAAAATTTAGGAGCACCCACCAAAAATTAATGAGAACCGCTGCAAATTGTTTTTAAGGGATTTATTGTATTTAAAAACAACATTTAATAGGACTGACAAAAACCAGAAACAACTATCTAACTAATGCTGCGAAGACATTGATATTTGTGTGCAATAATTCCAAAATGAATGTCTAATAATTAGGCCATAGAATATTAATGATGTTAAAAAATGACAATAATAGTAATGAATTCCATTTCTCATTATGATACTGCCTTGAATGTGCATGAATGTAGGTTATCTGCTATAAAAAGTCTGTTACTTTATGAAAAATAATTGTATAGTTTGCATCAAACAAAAATGAAGCATTGCAGTAAGAAATATTTATTTTGTACTTCTGTTTTTATATGCATGTCAATTTAATAAATAATATTTCTGCTACAAAACAAACAAAACATTATAATAAATCATTCAATTCAATGATGAAAGCTGCAAAGCAGTCATTAGTAAATAAATAAAAATATATATATATATATACACCTAAAAAAAGAATAGACAAAAGAAAGTAAATAAAGTCTCACTTCTATCACTCTTTAAAAGTTTTGGTTTCAGTTTGTGTCAATTTAAATGTTCAGTCTGAGATGATCTTCATTTTTCTGTGTTAGTGGAAAAGCTGGCGAGTCAGCCGACCCAATTTATGAGCAGGCAGAGCAGGATTCTTGCGCTAACCATCGGCGCAATACCGGTCTTTGTTATGAGCCGCAGTTTCAGTGTAAACTTAGTAAAGGCAAGCTTCTTTGGCGATGATATGTACAGTATTAGATTTGACTTTTAGCGGACATTTGCGCTGAACACGCAGTGAATGCAACGCATGGAGATTCGGGCACCTTCTCCAAGAAGCACGTACTCGATTGATCTCAGCTGGCGGATCATTATTCACCACGTGACGTGTCATGATCGCTTTCATCTGCGCCTCAACTTTAGGTGGGGTTTTCAAACCTGTGTGCTTTAAGTTTTTACTCTTTAGCCGTTTGCATTTCCCATGGTCATAAAAGCTCCTTCCCTGTCATCTGACAGCGGAATACCTTGAGTGAATGACAGCTAATATGAACCAATATAGCGGCAGGGAAGTGCGATTCAGCACGTTTTTACAAAAAATCAAAACAGGTCGCACTACAACCATTATCTGCAGTCGCACTAATGCGCCCAAATAAATTATGAGGTCGCATAGATTAATTTTCGGGCGCATATGCGACCACAATGGTCGCAATTTCGAGCCCTGTTTGATGTTTGATTTTAGGCATTCTATACATTTCCTAGGCATTCTATAGAATGCCAGATTTCACACATTGCCAGTAACATATGTATATACAGTGGTTCCTCGCTATAACAGTTCATCTTTCACAATCTCAGTTTTGCGGAATTTATTTATTTATTTTTTTAACAGTGCAATGTGTCCTGCGTGGCTGTAGACCATTGTCAATCAATCTTCTCTGTCACATTTACAGTAGCCTAGAGAATGTGTTCAGCTTGCCAAATTAACATAAATCTTCGATCACTAGCAGTGTGAGATGCAAAAATGGTTGTAACTGTACTCAGCAAAACCACCTTAAGGGGGTCGCACACTGTATGTGCATTGCCACGACGCGCTGTGCAAACATCAGGGTTTGCACACCGGTGCCGCAAATCAGCGGCTGTCTGCAGTGCCAAGTTATGACTCAGAACACTGTTCATAATTCTGCCTTGCCACAGAGTGCCCTCTGAAGAATTTAATCTTAAATAACATGTAAATGTGCACATCCGGTGTGTGTTACTTCCAACTGTCATGTATGTGGCACATCTGGCATGCGACACCCTTAAGAATGGAGTCTGCTTTCGAATTGTGAATCAGTGATTGCAGGAAAAAGAACATTATGCCGGATACCAACATTACATATATATATATATATATATATATATATATATATATATATATATATATATATATATATATATATATATATATATATATAAATTATACATATTAAAATAATAAATAAATAGTAATCTATATGAAAACATCTTTAAAAGTAAATACATATCTATGTATTTAAAAATACATAATAAATATCCATTTTTTTTTTTCAATAAGGCACAGCTACTAGATACTAGGGTATATCTTCAATCATTGACAAGCTCAGTAATAGTCTCCACAGGGTCCAAGAACTGTCAAAGTACAGTGTACTATCTGAATACCTGAATACCTTCAAAAAAAAAAAAAAAGTTAAAGACAATCGCAGTCCTTTGTCTTGCTGTCACTGTACAAGATCAGATGTGGTAAAGTTATTTTGCCTATAAGACAAGCGTAGACACTTCCATCAAAGTGGACAAATTCCCCCATGACTTCATCTGCAGAGCTGTCAGTACATCACTACGTCTCATTTGCGCAGAAGCTCTAGGCAAGTGTCCAGACTGGCAGAGTCGGACATGTGAGATGGGGGCAAAAGCGGCCAGCGATGAAGTGCTCTGCCACTCAATCACTGGAACGTCAAGCGGAGCCGCAGAGAGGCATTGTGGGTCACGGACACAGTGAAGGTCAGCTGGGAATGGACTGTGTCCGTCGTGTCAGGTGTGGACACCATACGAGCGCCTCCGTCTCTGCCAAGTGCACTCAAATGCTCCGAGCTCATGTGTTATTCACTAGGCTTGATGTTGCAAACACTCAAAAGACTATTCATTTATCTGGGATACCTGAAGCGTGGCAAAATGATTGGTTCGCCACTGTTGGAGCAAGGGGGGAAGAAAAAAACGATGCTAAACAATTTGTGTCAATTTTCAGGCAGGAATTATTCTGTTCTTTTCAGGATGAGACAGGCCGTGTGCATAATGACGTTACCCTAATAGTGTGACAGTGGAGCTATGGGCCCATGACATTTGCTAGAGAAATGCATCACTAAGCAGTCACTGGACTGTGATCTTACTAGACCATAGCACATCCAAACCACCACTATTAATCTTCCAGAGGTAATGCTGCAGTCACTGACAAATGGATATATCCAATTATTCATTCATCTTTTTCAAATGGAGAAATGCAGAACGACGTCAATCACACTCGTGTTATGCTAGGTAAAAGAAGTGGCTTGAAAAGAGCATCAAATATAGGTTAACAAGATTCTCTGAAAAAGACTTTAATGAGAATAAGTGTCACAGTCAAAGCTGTTGAAATGCAAGCAAAGACGCGAATAATAAAAAAAGCAATTATGTTGTGTCATGAACAATGTGGCAAGGCAGTAAGGATTGCTATTTTTAAATGCTTTGTGATGTACAGTATTAGGTGTTCTTTTTTATTTCATTTTTTAATTATGTTGCTTTTACACTACTGTTCATTAGTGTCATTATTTATTAATTTTTGAATAAATAAAGAAACAAACTATCAAATGAATAAACAAATGGACTTGTGAGAGATCCGCAGAGTGGATGGCAATATCATCAGCTTGAGGAATTAAGACATTTGTGCTGCCTATTACATTACAAACCATAGGAGAGGGCACATTCTTCAGCAGGATAGCGTTCCTTCTCATACTGTACTTAAGTCTCCACATCGAAGTTCCTGAAAGCAAAGTAGGTCAATGTGCTCCAGGATTGTCCAGCACAGTCACCAGTTATGAACATTATTAAGTATGTCTTGAGTAAGATGAAGGAGGAGGAATTGAAGATGAATGCAAAGAATCTTGATGAACTCTGGGAGTCCTCCAAGAATGCTTTATTTGCCATTACAGATGACTTTATTAATAAGTTATTTGAGTTATTGCAGAGATGTATGGATGCAGTTGTCCAAGCTTATGAGAGTCATACACAAACTGTTTTTATATTCTAGACTGTACATTATTTCTGTTAAGTGACACGACTTTTGTCTTGGCAAAGTGAAACCTTACTGTCTTAATTAAATAATTTTAAGAATCAAGGCACAATCATATTTTATTTAGGTAAAATAAGCATAATCTAGAGGCCTTTGCCTTTCATTAAAGCCACTTCTGATACCAAATGATCAACTAGAAGTCTACATATTATTTGTTGTTCCTAAAACTCGGATAGGCAGCAAGACTTTTGTCAGGTATTATACAGTGATAGTGAAAAAAATACAATATTTTCCAACCCTTCCTGTCTCATAAAAAAAAGAATAATAATAATAGTAGTAGTAGTTGTAGTAATTTAACAAATAATAAATAATACTCTATTCCTGACCTATTTTTTTGCCATTGGCATAAAACATAAGAAAAAAAATAAGTATGTATATATATATATATATATATATATATATATATATATATATATATATATATATATATATATATATTTATATATGTATGTATACTTTTTTTATGATGTACATTTGCATATTTGTATTTATATTTTATTTATATTTTGTTTCTGTATTGCTGTTATGGCCCAATATGTGTTAGTTTTATTTACAGTTTTAATCTTATTAATATTAATATATTTATCGTTATTTATTGTTATTAATTAATTTATTTATTTATGCATTTATTACTGTTACATATATACTTTATTATATTTTTATTTGTGTCATTCATTCATTTTCTTGTCGGCTTAGTTCCTTTATTAATCCAGGGTCGCCACAGCGGAACGAACCGCCAACTTTTCCAGCAAGTTTTTACACAGCGAATGCCCTTCCAGCCGCAACCCATCTCTGGAAAAAATCCACACACACACATTCACACACACACTCATACACTACGGACAATTTTGCCTACCCAATTCACCTGTACCGCATGTCTTTGGACTGTGGGGGAAACCGGAGCACCTGGAGGAAACCCACGCGAAAGCAGGGAGAACATGCAAACTCCACACAGAAACGCCAACTGAGTAAAGGTTCGAACCAGCAACCCGGCGACCTTCTTGCTGTGAGGCGACAGCACTACCTACTGCAACACTGCCTCGCCTTTTATTTGTGTTTTTGAGCTAAATATTGTTTTTGATTCAAGAATTTATAATTGTACTATTTGATTTAGAGATGAAGAAAATGTGGAATAATTGAGTTTTCTGCTGATAGACATAACAATTAATGTCTTACAGATTTTTTATATTTGATACTATAATTCTTTAACTAGTATGCATCAATGAATCAGTTAAATTACAAATAAAGCTGTATGTCAGCTCTCTGTCACGGTTACAATTAAAGGCAAGTAACACAGTAAATGAGCAGAACCGGAGTCCTCAGATGCAAGTGTGTCAGAGCCCGAGTTACGGCCCGAGTGCTGAGATTGAAAACCCAAATCAGACAGGAGTGCAGTCAGTCCCACTGCTCACTGCTGACGACTAATGAATTGGTTGCGGGCGTGACAGTCAAGGTGGATTACCTTGTATTTTTATCAGTGTAGAGTCTAGACGGCGACTGCATTTAGATAATGAATTATAGCATTACAAGCTGGCTTTTACTGTGCCGCTTCGCTCCTGGAAATGAACTGGGCAGACATCAGCAAGACATGTCAGATTTACTGTAAGCCACAAGACTTAGTAGGTCATACATTGTTCAGTGCATTGTCCCAAAAATAACATAAATGTGTTGCTTACGGGAATGTAGTACCATGAAGGGTACTACAATTGATATAAAAGCTGAAAACATTTTTATGCATTGTGCCATTTGAACATCACAACAGTGGGAGCAGATTTATGTTTGAAAACAGATTTTAAAGTGCAGGTAAGTCCAGTAATAAACTACAGTCTCTAAATAAACTACTAAAATGCAATGTTGTAAAAATGCTGAAATCACATGCATGTGTATTATGTGTTCAGTCTATAGATATGAAGAAATAAAATCAAAACCACAGAGGTGAACTACAAGACTGTATGTGTACAGGTACACAGTGTTTCTTTGTAAAGTGACTTTGCCAACTACCGGCCTGGCATGCACAGTACAGCTTTTTTTGAGGTTTTTGCATATCGATGTAAATGAGCAATGCTTAAAAAAGTGCATTATAAGCGCAGTATTTTTATTCGAAATTTAATATAATACCAAACGACATATGAAGAGAGGGTGGGACATAGCTACTCCCCTTTAGGAAAAAAGCCAATAGTGTTTTATTTTATCAGTGAGAGTGGTTGAGCTCAAACACATCAAATGATAAGCAAATGAGAAGTGTCTTGAAGGGGGCGAGACATGTCAGATACTAGAGAGCATTTGATTGGTCAAGATTAGATGAGAAACTGAGGTAAGAGGTGAAGTGATAAACTGTTGATCTATTCAGGCGGAAGTGACAAACTGCAAGCTTTGGATGTTTATATCAGGTTCTTCTAAAGAAAAAATCTGTCACTGCTTTGTAGCACAATAGATTATACAGAACCTTAAAACTACTATATTAATAGTGACATCTAAAAAGTGTTATTTTAATTTATATGGGAACTTTAACATTTAAAGTAAACATTTTATTTTTTAGAATGTTGTTGTATAAACTTAATAATGTAAAACATATGATGGTCAAAACATTCAGCAATTACCATGGGATGGAATGAAAATTTGATACAGTCCCATGCCTGCAGTAAACTTTATATAAAGGAGATATTCGTGCATCATAGTTAGTTTCCCTACTTTACTTTAATAATCCAACATTATTAAAATCAAATCATTTTTCAGACTTGAGCTAACATATAACATAACAGCTAATATAAAATAACATAATATAACATAATATAATATAATATAATATAATATAATGGTATAGTATAGTATAGTATAGTATAGTATAGTATAGTATAGTATAGTATAGTATAGTATTTTTTTAATGTTACAGCCTTTTGATTAAATTTATTTGTGTCCACAAAAGTTTACACACTATACCCCATAATGACAAAGTGAAAAAATATTTCAGGCATAAGGCTGGGGAAGATCACAGAAAACTTTCTGCTGTTCTGAAAGTTTCATTGAGCACAGTGGCCTCCATCATCTGTAAGTGGAAGATGTTTGGAACCACCAAGATTCTCCCTAGAGCTAGCCGACCATCTAAGCTGAATGATCAGGGGAGAAGGGCCTTAGTCAGTGAGGTGATCAATAGCCCGATGGTCACTCTGTCTGAGCTCCAGCATTCTTCTGTGGAAAGAGGAGAACCTTACAGAAGGACAACCATCTGTGCAGCAATCCACCAATCAGGCCTGTATGTTAGAGTGGCCAGACGGAAGCCACTCCCTGCCTGGAATTTGCCAAAAGGCATCTGAAGGACTCTCAGACCATAAGAAACAAAATTCTCTGGTCTGATGACACTAAAATTGAACTCTTTAAAGTGAATGCCAGGCGTTACGTTTGGAGAAAACCAGGCACCACTCATCCACCAGGCTAATACCATCCCTACAGTAAAGCATGGTGGTGGCAGCATCATGCTGTGGGGATGTTTTTCAGCAGCAGGAACTGGAAGACTAGTCAGGATAGAGGGAAAGATGAATGCAGCAATGTACAAAGACATCCTGAATGAAAACTTGCTTCAGAGTGCTTTTGACCTCAGACTGGGGCAATGGTTCATCTTCCAGCAGGACAATGACCCAAAGCACACCATTAAAATATCAATGGAGTGGCTTCACAACAACTTGGTGAATGTCCTTGAGTGGCCCAGCCAGAGGCCAGACCTAAATCCTATTAAATATCCCTGGAGAGATTAAAAAAAAAAAAATGGCTGTACTTCCCATCCAAACTGATAGAGCTTGAGAGGTAGGAATGGGCAAAAATTCCCAAAGACAGGTGTGCCACGCTTGTGGCATCATATTCAAAAAGACTTGAGGCTGTAATTGTTCCCAAAGAAGCATCAACAAAGTACTGAGCAAATGCTGTGAATACCTATGTAAATGTGATTTTTTCAGCTTTTTAATTTTTATTAAATTTAAAACAATTTCAAAAAATGTTTTTTCACATTGTCATTATGGTGTATTGTGTACAGAATTTTGAGGAAATAAACAAATTTAAGCCATTTTGGAATAAGGCTGTAACATTAAAAATGTTAAAAAAAAAAAAAAAAAAGAAGTACTATGAATACTTTCTGGATGCACTGTATAATAATAATGCAACAATGTTTTACTTATTACCAATCAATAAGCTAATGTGCTAATGGGGCCTGATTGTAAAGTGTAAAGTTTAGTTGACTAAATTCAGAAACAAGAAGCATTTATTTTATTTTTAGTTTGTGCTTTATGATAAATGCTAGTTGAACACTTTTGGAAAAATGTCTTATGATTTAACCATAAATGTTTTCAAATAACGATTTAGCTGCAATGTGGAACAAATCTGCTGAAAAACCATGTAAGAAACCTGTCTGTCACACACTTTCAAGTCCACTAACACAGAGCAGAGGGTGTGACATTGTACATGAAGGCCTGATAGCCCCATCCAAAAGCCCACCTACAATAACAAAGTAAATCTGCGGCGAAGCGTTTATCTGTGTCTGTGCTGGAGGAAGGTCCACAGTCTCATCACTGGGTTTTATCTGTCCCCCTGCAACATGACAGTTTGTAATATAAAAGCATCTGGAGTTTCTTGTCAAGCACAAGCTTATCTGGACCCAAACATTTCCCTGGACCAGACCTCACACTGACACGATGGACTCTCTCTTTCTCTCTCTCTTTGTTCGCTCGAGTGCGGGGTCACGCTATTCTCTAGAATAAGCAACAGATTACAGCTGTCAAACTTCACGGACAGTTCAGTAAAACAACATGACTTAACCATGATGGACAGCACCTGCTTGTCATTTGTCTCCACCCTCGTCATCAGTGAAGCGTGCTCGATGGAAACAAAGCTGGAAAGTGTATATTGTTTACAACAGGGCGAACAGACGACACAGAAAACACAGAGAACAGGACAGCTGACCTACTTTTTCTGGAGTTTCTCCAACTTCAGTGCCCCCACATTTCATTGTAATGATTTAATTGTATCTTGATTTTAGACACTATATTTTTCGACATAAAGTCCGACACAACTTTATATAACAACACAAATTATATAATTAATGTGAATCACATGAATCACTCATTAATAAATACATTTTCCATTAGATCAGGTTGACAGGTCTGATCTATATAATATAATATATAGAGGTTACACGACTAGTCATCTGACCGAGCCGAGGCTCGAACAAGTGACCTTCATGCAGTGAGGCAAACGAGCTACCCACTGCCTATAACTGTGTAGCCGACAGTGCTAACCACTAAGCATATTTTATGTATAAATTACAGAGGCGCATAATTAAATCCGTGAAGTGAAAAAAACACTGCACAGCTGTGTATTGCATAGGCACGTGCAAAAATATACATTTATATATTTTTGTCAAAAAAAAAAATTGATTTGGTACAATTTAGTATGTTAAAATTGTATCTTAATTTTAATGTATTTTCTGTTGATCAATTATTTAGAAAATAAACAAGAAGAACGAACATTTGAGGTGAAGTACCCCAGGGTCTGCGGCCAAAACACAAAATAGTTAGGTAAATAAAATAATAATATAAATAAAATAAAGGTGAAATATTCAGTTTTGAATATTATATATTTTTGTTAACTGTATGTTAAATAAATAAAAGAGTAGCCTACATCAAACTGTTTTCACTGTTGTGACAAAACCATTCATTGATGCGGTTCTTAATTAAATT
Source organism: Danio rerio (assembly GCF_052040795.2). NCBI lineage: Eukaryota > Metazoa > Chordata > Actinopteri > Cypriniformes > Danionidae > Danio > Danio rerio. Next base: position 18,747,402 of record NC_141033.1, read on the forward strand.
GTCTGAACGTTTTAATATTTTAAATAAAGTAGTTAAGTTTGCATAACCAATAATTGATCTTATCAACCCACGACCCACCCATAATTAAACATTATGTAGCCTAATTTTTAATTATCTGACCTGCATATTAATGACACATAACCGAGATCTATTAACGGTCGGCAGTGCTAGTGGAGATCTGCGCATAACAGGATTTTATATATAGTGCTCAGCATAAATAAGTACATCAATTACATACTCTGTGATAAGTTAATATTTTCTACATGTACTATACAGCAATAAATTAGTGCATGCATATACATTAGATTAATCAAGTCCAAAGCCAAAACTGAAACAAACCTAATAAAAAAATTAAATTACAGTCCAAATATGTGTACACCCAAAGCAATATGTTGGATAAAAACATTTAAAATAATTAATAAACAAAAAAGCTTTAACAGTTTATTATATTTAATATTACATTTCTCCCCACAAATAGTAATTAAGCAAAATCCATAATTTGCCTATGTCAATCGATAATAGAATCTGTCCTTGATAGGTTAGAAAAATGATAGCTTGTGATGCAAGCATGCCCACTGACGTAGTTTGAAGGTCCAAAGGGCCATAGCCAAAGAAACACCCATTCCCTTCAAGGCACAACAACTTTGTGATTAGGCATCATAATCATTCCGTGTTGAATGAAAAAGTACCTGAAATGTGAGGAGAAGAAACAAAAACTCCAGACTTATAATAAAAGCAGATAATCCTTTCCATGTTCCATCAGGTAGTGTTACAGTTACCGGGGTGTCTATTGTCTTTGACGATGTCAGATGTCAAAGCGCTAGCCATCAGGAAAGAACATCTAAGATTACGGCCTCTCTTTTTTCAGCTCTTTTTGTTGTGCAGCTGCTGGTGCGGGTAGTGGCCTGGAGCCTGCAGAGACCGGTGTGATTCCCCATGCAGGGATCAGGGCTGCTCACAGGGCCCGTGGCTCACTTCAAACACAGGCCAGCAGGCCAAAAACACTCCCCCCCGAGCACCATCCTGCTGCTCATCCACATCTCTCTATCACTCTCCTCTCGCTCTCCGGGGACAAACAAGTAATGTATGTTCAGAGGAAACGTGAGAGAAATTTGCTGTTTTGTGTGTGAGAGAGACAGCTGAGTGTTTATCTGTAGACCGGCTTGTGGCAGGAAGTATATACTTCATACAGCTGGAGGACACTTCCAATGTTTATTCAGTCAAACTTTGCTGAACTATTCAGTTTTGATAATGATTTTATGATGGTGGTAAGGCAGTTACTAAATGCTGATGAGACTATGGTCTTTTTAGAGCTTTATTTTTAAATGTTCTCATATTTGATGCAGTTTGATTGAATTATTTAGTTATTTTACCCGTTTCTTACTGTGGAGCAGTTTTAAAACAATCTGTATTGCTGATATAATAATAAAATCTATATATAATTATTCATAATTGTATTTATATGTATCAACCAAATCATATTGACTCATTGAGGACATTAACATCTCCAGGTTTTCAGAATGAGTCCCAAAACAAACCCAAAGCCAATTAGCAGTAAGTGAAACATCTACTAACTATAACATACAGCCAAGGCTGAAATTATTCATGCACCTGGATAATTCTGATTTAAAGTTTCTTTTATTCAACCAGCAATTCTTTATTTTTTATGACCAGAAATGACTATAAAAATTACAATAGAACAATGTACGAGAGGTTTCATTGTGGAAAAAAAAATATTTCTCCGCTTTTATTTACCTTTGAACCAAAAATGCCAGTCAGAATTGGTCAGGGACATAAAAAAGTTTGGGCTTGACTGTGTATATATTTATCAACTTAACTTAAATGAGTGAACCTATTTTGAAAATGCATATTTTTGCTGAGCACTGTATGCATATATAAATACACACACACACACACACACACACGCACGCACGCACGCACCCACGCACGCACGCACGCACGCACGCACGCACGCACACACACACAACAGCACACGCTCTTACGCGCTTTTAAAAATATGAATGATGCACATCCCGTGCGGCAAAAGTTACAGTACAGCACATGCTTTTAGTCATTTTCACGTGGAACTGAGCTTTGCAGAGCAACAAGTGGGTACAACTGGAAAAGGGGACGTATTTGATGCAATAATCGCATAATCGTTTATCTCGATTAATGGCTTTTTATAATCGTTAGAAGCCAAAATCGAAATCAGATTTTCAATTAATTGCACAGCTCTGATACATACATATATATACATACAACAGTTCTGTCTGGTTCTCCAATTTGATTGGCTGATAGGTGGGATATATTTAAGTAATATCAGCACCCGTACAGCCTCTTTACCCTTTGTGTATTACTTCGCCCACATACAGCCAGCAAATGTAGACACTACAGATCTAAAGTTTAAAAGATGCACGCTCAACTGTTTAACTGTCAGCTTATGATTTGAATCCAACGCGGAAAAGAAGTTCCTCATACAAAAGGGTTTTTGAGAATTTCCGTGTTTTATTTTGTTTTTATATTTTATATAGAATTTGTCACATCATATTTACAATCAAACGTTCCATTGATAATTATTATAGATAATTAAGCTTTGAATGTCCATTGTCATAATTTATCAAGTCATTGCCCTTAAAATACAATAATTTTTTGTGGTAATACAGCCTATTAGTGTGTACAAGTTACTGGTCTACCCCCAAAGATGCATACCTCAAATTGTCAGGCAAGCGGAAGAGCCCATTAATTTCCGCCAAAGTGATTTTAAAGTCAATGGAAAAAAAAAAAAAAAGTGGTAGATGCTGAAATGCATGCAGTCAATTTGATTTTTCAAGGTATAAGTATACTCTAAGATTTGAAATTGTACACATTTAAAGAAAAGTGGTGGTTTTATAGCTATATGAGTTTTGTTTCAACAGAGTTATTAAATTACAAAATTTATAAACAGTAAAAAATGACAGCCTTGGTATTTCTAAAGCCCCATCATACACCCGGGCGCAAAAAGATGTGTTTGGCAGGATGTGTTGCTATTTTCAGACCAGCACAGCCCTGATTTTTACTGTTTGCACCAATTTGCTTAAATAGCAAATCCATATTTACCACTTTGTGGACTTATGGATGTTCCAGTCTAGAAAGGAGTTGTGTTAAGGCACATTTTTGGCGCGTTGCTATTTTAAGGAACTAAAATAGACTGCACAATCGACCAGCTGAAAGCAGGTCTAGAGTCCAGTGCAAAGCTTGTTAGTTGTGCACCTAAAACGCGTTCACATTGCTTAAGATACAGAAGATGTACAGCAATATGCAAATATCTTTACAAATGAAAAAGAATTTAAGATTAAAATGTTACAAAAATAATTATTTTCTACAAAAAAATTAAAAATAAAAACCACTGCCTTCTTGCCTTCATCTCTGTTTTTTTTTTCAGTATATTAATGACAACTTATATTCGTATCATGTTGTTATTATTATTTATTATTTGCATATTTATATTTCTTTTAATAAAAACAAGCTTAGATTTGCCCATCTGTCAGGTTTTGGACCATATGTGGCATGAGAATAGAAAGTGTGTTTGGATATAACTTGTATAAGTTTTTGAAGATGTTTCGTTATTATTGTTAATTTATTCGTTTGCTGGAAATCAGAACTGAATTAAGAAATAGTTTTGAAACAAATCTTTGTGCTTACCAAACGAAATTAAACATGCAAGCTAATGGACGTCTTCAGCGGAGTAAGTATAACACCTATCCACAAAGGTAAATGAGTAAAGTAAAAAGTAAAAGTGAAGAATGAATGGAAGAGGCTCGTTCTTTATCCTCGTGCTGCAGATGATCTATTTAAACGTTTTCTCGCAAGTGAAGTGTTCAATTTTTCCGGTTACAAAGTCTGCCATATAAATAGCAAATATGCAACTGACTCTTAAAGAGAATGGGAGACGATACTTTGATTGGCTTAATGCACTTTATGCTCAAAACACACCCATATCTCATTAAGAGGATGCACACAACCCTGTTAGAACATGCACCAATGCACAAACTTTATTTTTCCATCCTCAAAAAAGCAAAAGTGGATTCCGACACGGCCTTAATGTTTTCCTTGCCACATGCTTTACACTTTATGCCTAGATTGTTAAAATAGAGCCCCTAGTGTTATTAGGCACACTTAAAAGTGGACAACTATTCTATACATTTAAATTGGAAAACAGTAAACATTTTGATGTAGATAAACTGAAATAGCATTTTATATTTTAACATTTAATTTTTGGTTGTTTTTTTTATAGTAGTAGTTGTATGTTAATTCTAATATTAGAGAGATTATTAAAACAGGCAAGTGTCAAGTGACCACAGAGGAATTTCTAACCTGAGTCAGGTTTATGCAGACTAAAATCTCTTCAGCGCGCATGAAGATCAGGCAGCTCTGGGAGGTCTAGCCTGCAAATCCTTCTTTTCGGATCTCCTCATCCAGATGAAAGGGCAACGCCAGTAAGGATTATACAACACAATTACGCATTCTCCGTTGTGCTGACAAAGCGGGGGAAATCGGCTTTTTAAGGGGCCAAATCATTTCCAATTAAGCACAATTTCTGACATTCTGTAATGACCAGGTTGATGCTCTTAAACACTGACACGTCTAACCTCCGTCTCACCCCACAGAACACTCACATCCACCTTGTATTGTAAAGTGTGTGTGCTTCCTTCTTTAAAAAGCTAAATTGTTTTTTGTTGACAACTGAGAATTGCTCTGACAACTCACTTGTTATGATGAAAAATGGTCAATTTTCTCAAGAAGCCTGACAAGGATGTCTCTGAATGCTCAACTCAGAATTTCTAGTAGCAAATTAGTATCACTTCTTCCTTTCTTGTCAGCGAGCTCCTTAAAATGGTAACCGCGTCACCTTCAATATGTAGAAGGGACGAGGTGTAAATCGTTTTTATTGAAGCTTTCATGTGTTGACCGAGAACATTCTTGTTGGACATCTTGTTCTCATGTGACAATCACAACGAGAGGATGGCACTTCTGAACATCTTCACACTTCTCAACGAGAACACACTCTACCGTCTCTCCACATGCTGACGATCATTCAGAGCTACCAGAGGAACACTCCAGAATGTTGGTGTCAGTATTTGCACTAAAGTAAACAGAAAGATGACTTGAGGGTCTCCATCTCTGTGGATTGTATCTATTTTTTTTTCAAATGGCAGTCGGCTTACTGACTGTCTGATGCCCACTACACAGGAAAATGACAAGTGCTGTTCTGAAATGATCAGATCTAAAGCTTAGAATTCACAATGGAAATAAGAATGCCTGGAAATGTCTGATTTAGTTGGATTTGAATTGATAAAGGAAACAAAATATGAAACAACAGCCTAACAGGTTTTATCTACAAGAAGAGCAAAGCCTGTTAAGAGAAATTCTGAATGTGAGTTTAATAACTATTAAAACACTACAGTATGTAGATTAGGACAGTAATGAAAATGAAACATTAGCAGTATGGGAGAGCGGAGACGAAAGTAACATGGGATGAAGGCTCAAAGTCCTGTCAACATTTGGTTTCCAGGCTATAACAGCACATTCAGCATGCAAGCCTTGATGGATAGCAAATATCAGTAGATTTTGGAACTGTGTCCCGCGATTAGCTTAGAATTTCAAAAAGTGCATTATTGTGGAGGTTTTTTTTTTTCCTTAGTTTTGTTTCCTATTTCATGTATCAAACTAAATAATCAATCTACATGTTATTTAGTGCAATAACACATCCTTACATTTGCAATGTCTGAGTTTTTCAGTTTAAAAGTAAATCAGGCTTAAATGGCAAAAGTTCCTGTAGGGAAAAAAGTAACTGCTATTTATGTCCCATAGCTAATAGCCATGCCTTATTTCTTACTTTGATATTAACTCTTTCAGTGTTTCAATTCATATGTTTTATAAACTCAATAGATATTGCCAATTATTATAAAAGATATTTAAATACTTTGAAAAATCTTAACATTTTGCAACGTTGGATTGCTTTTGAAACATTTGATGGAAGTGAAATTTAAAATGAAAATAGATTTTAATATTTTAGCAAAAATAAAAAAAAAAACGAAATATGTTTGCTGTGAAAATTAGCAGGGTCTTAGTCAGATCTATTGTATATCAACAAAATTAAGCCAGTAAATCTAGCAAATATTGTTGTGTTACTTTAGTCCCTACTGACAGGGTCAAAAGTAACAATGTGCAACTTATGTTTAAAGTGAAAGTATTTAATTAATTATAAGTGTTTCTACATTATTTCAAAATATTACCAAACATATTGATATACCACACTTATAAGTTAACTAGAGCAAAAAAAATATCTCTGTCTAAAACATTATTTTTGTCTTCATTATGAAAAAATAGTACTTTTATCCCCGCTCTGCCCTAAAATAGTAAAGAATCAGTTTGTGGCTCTAACCCTAACCTTACCTTACAGTAAAAATAACTTGCGTGAATCTTGCTTTTGGATGTCCCCAACAGTCACCATATTGGTATATATTATTCTATGATTCAGATTTTAATTCATTATGATTTACCCCTTTAAAACATCCCTTCACTAGGAGAGACAGATGTTAATCTTGTGTTGATTGCATTTAAAGTTATAGTTCACCCCCAAGTGAACATTTAGAGACAAATATTAATCTTGTGTTGGCTGTATTTTAAAATATTATTTACCCCAAGATGAACATTTACAGACAGATATTAATCTTGTGTTGCCTGTATTTAAAAATTAATCCCAAAAATAAATATTAATTCAATATTTACTGTCTATTTAGTTTTTTATTTCTGTTGAACACATATTTTGGACAAAGCTGAACACCAGTAACCTTTCTGCCATGCAAAGGCAAAAGGCAGTAACTTATTTATTTCTTTGGGCTGAAAATAAGTTATTGGTATTTTTTTATATTCAGGACGTCCTTTAGCATGGTGTATCTTGAGCCATTTTCTTTTTTTTTTCTTTTTTTTTTATAATAATAATAATAATAATCATCATAGTTCCAATATCATAGTTCCAATAATAATAATAATAATAATTATATATATATATATATATATATATATATATATATATATATATATATATATATATATATATATATATATATAATAAAAAAAAATATATTCCCCAGATTTATATTTTCCTAACTCTAAAAAATTAAAAAGTAATTTTACAGTTCCATTTTCTAGCAATGTGTGTAGCAGTGTGTGTAGCAGCATTGAATCCCACAGTACCACAAATAATAAATACAATGGAAAAAACGATTTTTCAGCATTCTTCAAAGTATCTTCTTTTGTGTTCAACAAAAAGTCCAAAAAAACTCCAATAGGTTAGGAACAAGTGGATGATGAAAATTTTCATTTTTGGGTGAACTATCCCTTTAATTTGTTTTATTTATTTACTCCTAAATTGAAGATAGCTACCATGGGTGTCAATACATATCTTATTTTGTATTCAACAGAAGAAAGAAATTATTAAAAGTTTAGAAACCATTTGAGTTTGAGCAAATAATGTGAAAATTCTCTTCTTTTTTTGGAGAACTATCCCTTGAAGGCCTTTGAAAGTTGAGTGAAAAAAATCTAAGTTTTTCAATTGAAGTTTGAAGGTCTAAATGTCTAAAAAAAAAAAAAAAAGACAGACGCAACGCACAAAACAAAAAAAGACAGAATGATAGAACAACAGATAGACAGAACAATAGACAGACAGATAAATAGACAGAGAGATTGTTATTTAGCAGCTTTTCTATGAGAGGTCAGGCTGTATCATCATTGAGTCTCTTATGTTTCAGAGTAAAAGATAACCTCAGGACCTGCTTCAAATAAGCGGTCAGCTGAGTTCATCCAGAGCGCGAAAGAGCTGTGTGAGCAGCCATCATGCACACAGGTTTATTTTGAGGACAGCTAGGTGGAGAGTGACAGCTGTCAGTTAGAAAAGCCTCAGGGAACAACCAGAAGAAGGCATGACAAGGGGATCCAGGAGGAACCACAGAAAGACACGCTCACCTTCAAAATCCCTGAGAGCAATGGAGATCTTCTGACAGAAAAAATGAAATACAATTTTACAGCGGTCCATATACTGCTGCTTATCATCAAAGATAACATTAGAGATGCAACACTATAGAAGTACTGATATGTGAAAATACATGACAGATTGCCATTTTTCATTTGGCAGTATGAAACTCTTCTCTAGAGTTTCAAAAGAGATCTCAACAGCGTTTTAGATTTGTCAAGACACTTAAAGGGTTAGTTCATCCAAAAATAAAAATGCTGTTATTAATTACTCACCCTCATAGTTCCAATCCCCTAAGACCTTTTGTTCATCTTCATAACACAAATTAAAGTGTTTTAGACTACACCCAAGAACTTCCTACTCCATAACAGCAACGGTCCTGATGGGGCGTTCACATCATAGACTGTAAAAGATATGGACGTGGTATCTGTGTAGCCACCCATAGGTTTCTAAAGAACGCAAATGAAGTAGGCGTGGCTAGCCATTAGCCATTAGCCACAGGAGGCAGGGAGTAAGCTGAGCTAAAAACGCCTGCTAGCATTATGCTAAGAGGGGCTTTTCTTTGGGAGAAATGCTTAATACTTTATTACATGTGACTCGTTTGTGTTCTGACATGTGCTTGGTTGTACACAATATCAATAAAATGTTTAGTCTTTTAAAAACACTGTTGTAATGCATTGAGCCAATATGCATTGCTTTTATGACGTTTTTCTACAGTAAGAAAATGCAAATAACTCCCAAATACTTCAAATATCATCTGTGTTATTAAATGCAAGGGTTATTATGAAATCCAGGCATAACACTGTCTGAAAACGTTTCAGATGACCATTCTATAGCCTACAGCTAATCAATCTGTCAGATTACAGCTCTAAAGAAAATCATAAATGATTAATTATCTTAAATAAAACAAATACATTTATTATTACTCACATGGGAAATGGAGGCCACGTGAATGGTTTGTGAGCACAATAAAGTGCACACAGCATGCTATAGTATCTTATAATTGCAGGAAATAGTTCCAAAATACAATTGACTGTGTAAAGCCACATAAAAAAACAAAAATACAATATATATGCTGAGTTCAGCGGCTGATCAGCCGGAATCAGCTGAGGTGACAAAACAGCGTGCAACGAGACCAAACTGCCACGCAAGGGGCCACGCCCTTAATTATGCAAATTTATTAAAACATAATAAAATTGAAACGGATGAGTAACAGATGAATAAAAAAAAAAAAAAACACCCACCTCACAGTTGTCATAAAGAGTAATATTAGCTATATGCACCAAAACCATCTTTTGTAGCAGGCTGTAAACATGTTTTTATCAGCTGTAAAATAGGGAAAATTAGAATTGGAGTCAGAGAACATCTGGATTTCCTGGAGCCCGCCCCCGAAGGAGAGTTGTTGAATTGCAGCTTCAGTTATTTCTGTATTGGCTTCATGAGGGAGAGCGGGAGTTTGCCGCTTGGTTCACACCAGACGTGGCTTGCACAAATACATCATGCTATTCATGTGTAATTAGACACGTAAACATTTTAAGTTTACTTGCTTAATTTGCACATGAAACTCACGTCACAATCGCGTCATTGGAAGGCCGTCTGTCTGCCTGGTGACACCAGTTTTGTTGCTAATGGATTTTATTAAAAGAGAGTAGCTGCACTTTATGTGCTGAAAAACAGTGTAGATTCATTTGGCGTCATGTCTGAGTCCATCAGATACTTCGTAGGTGCACTCAGCTAGGTGAGTTCATCAACTCCTCCAGAAGCTGCTCCTGGAGGACGGCATTTTCACCGGTACTTTCGACTGAGCCGGGTTCAGTTTGATGAGCTGTTGTCTCATATCGGCTAAATGATTTACCCTTGGAAAACCAACAACAGGCTCTACATCATAATCACAGCCTTACAAGATCAAGCTCCTGATTGGTTAACATAAATGTCCGACAAAGTTCAGATTTTTCAACTCAAGCAATTCACAAATTCATGCAAAAATGTTAAGTGTTTAAAAACTCAAAACCCTCGAACCACCATAAACTATTTGTGCTGTGTCATTCGTTTAATTTGTGTAATTCGCACCACCGCAATCTAAGTAAAAAGTACTGCAGGATGTCTCATCATGTATTTGCATTGATTCAACATGTAAATAACTTGTCCTTGATGTTTCATTTGCTTCTAGTGGGAAAGTACCATGAAATGTTCAAAGTCCATAAATGGAACCTAAAACACTGTCAAACATTAGATTTAACTTCAGTGGTTTAACTTTATCTCTTGAAGCTCCAAGAACACTTTTGTTGTGTAAAAACCGCTTTGTTTGCCTATACTTTCTCTTTATCAGGTTATCAGTAGTGCTGAATTATTTTGGGAGTATAACTAAAACCTTAATATGTGGAAAAAAAAAAAAAAAAAAAAAAAAATATATATATATATATATATATATATATATATATATATATATATATATATATATATATATATATATATATATATATATATCTTTAACTTTTATTTAATGTTTAAAATGCAAATCCAACTAGGTTAACTTTAATTGGTAAACAAAGCAAGTCTTTCAAATAATATATCTACTAGGAGACAGAAAATATTACTGTACAAACTCCATTGTACATAAATCAGATGAACATTTTCACATTAGTCAATAATATTACTGTAATTAATTAATTAAATGTTATTGATTTTAATATATAACAATCAATTATGTATCATTTAAACTCCCACTACTACTATACAGTCACTTAAATTCACATTGATTTCAAAGCACTTAAAAGTCTCATTTATATCTAGTTTTTGTTCTTCAAATAAATTTTAGGACTAAATCGTATACAAATGTGTGTGCAAATGAAGCTCCACTAAGCTATGAAAGAGTGGTCAAATGACTCTCCTTCTCTTCAGTTTCCAGATAAACTTTATTTTCCAATCAAAACTAAAGTGCTGAATACTGTACATACATACTATAACAGTGCAATAAGTTTTGAAAATCCTAATGGGCCAGTGTAAAGGTGGCTTCTCTTCCTGTCTCCACCCTAAACAAGCTGTCTGATTCTTAGTCTGAGACAGATGAGATGCATTCATCAGCGGACTGTGTCACTCGACGCCTTTATTATCTTGTCCGCCGGTGTTCAAGCTAGACCTGTGGAATTCCCAGAGATGAGCAGTGGCCTCTTACTCTAATCAGAGCTCACAAGAGCCTTTTGATCCGCTGCTTCCCTCTCTACTGCACACTTCATCACCTTTATTTTCTGCCATAATTGCATGTGAAAGATCCCCCTTTGATAATGCCTTCAATGCCAAATCACTATCTGAGAAGAGTGTCGAAAAGTGTCATGCGCACCGACATGACGTATCTATCATCTCTGTGCAGGATATGAGCTGCTCTGTCAACTTAATGTTGAGAAGGAAGAGAGAGTAAGGGGGGGGGGGGGGGGGGGGGGGGGGGGGGGGGGGGGGGGAAGGTTGACAGCAGGATGGACTGAGCAGACTCGTTTTGCATGGCAGACAGACAAACTCTCTGTCCCACGACTCTATGACCTACGCACATGTACAACCGATCAAAATCTCTGGAACAACACAGGGGAATCATGTTTCGACAAAACATTATAGTAATGCTAGTCAGTGTTGGGGAAAGTTACTTTTAAAGGAAATGCATTACAATATTCAGTTACTCCCCAAAAATAGTAACTAGTTGAGTTACTCCCCGAAAAAATAACTAGTTGAGTTACTCCCCAAAACAAGTAACTATAATTGAGTAATTAATTTAGTTACTCCCCAGAAATGTAACTATAGTGTACCCCCCCCCCAAAAAAAGAAAAAGTTGAGTTATTCCCCAAAACATGTAACTAATTGAGTTACTCCCCAAAACATGTAACTAATTGAGTTACTCCCCAAAAATTTAACTAGTTCAGTTACTCCCAAAAAATGTAACTAGTTCAGTTACTCCTCTAAAAAGTTATTAGTTGAGTTACTCCCCAAAAATGTAACTAGTTGAGTTACTCCCCAAAACAAGAACCTAGTTGAGTTATTCCCCGAAACAAGAACCTGGTTGAGTTACTCCCCAAAACATGTAACTAGTTAAGTTACTCCCCAAAACAAGTAACTAGTTAAGTTACTCCCCAAAAAAAGTAACTAGTTGAGTTACTCCCCCAAAAAGTAACTAGTTCAGTTACTCCCCAGAAAAGTTACTATAGTTACTCCCCAAAAAAGTAACTACAGGAGTTACTCCCCCAAAAAAGTAACTATAGAGTTACTCCTCAAAAAAGTAACTAATTGAGTTACACCCCAAAAAGGTAGCTAGTTGAGTTACTCCCCAAAAAAGTATCTAGTTGAGTCACTCCCCAGAAAAGTAACTATAGTTACTGCCCAAAAAAGTAACTAGTTCAGTTACTCCCCCAAAAAAGTAACTAGTTGAGTTACTCCTCAAAACAAGTAACTAGTTAAGTTACTCCCCAAAAAGGTAACTAGTTGAGTTACTCCCCAAAAAATTAACTAGTTGAGTCACTCCCCAAAACAAGTAATTAGTTGAGTTACTTTTTATGGAACATAATGCATTACATTACTGCCTGAGGCTTGATCTCTTTCAGAACTTGTGGGGCATATTGATCTCTTTTTGTTAATAGAGGAGCTTTAAATGTACAACATACTGTAGAATCTACACCTTCATATACCTTAAAAAAAAAATAAAAAACTAATAAAAAAATTAATAACGCTACATTCGGACTTCCTGAGGCTATAAATGATAATATACAGATTCATTAATGTTGAAAGCAATGTGTCTGCTTCTTTTGTATTTTTGTCTTCGTAGTTCAGTAAAATCACTGTAAATTGAGACAATCACCTTTTCTTCCATGAGTTCAAAATAATGAGAATACTTCCATCACAGAAATGTATGGTTCTGCCTTCTTGATTTCTGTCCGCATAGAGCTCATTCTCTCATTGAGTGTGATTACAAATATTTTAACTCAGCAAATATTTTTTAGAATAAAATTAGGCAATCTAAAAAGTAACTTACATTAAAAGTTACATAAAAAAGTAAGTTACATTAAAAAAGTGACCAGAATATATATACCCCATTTTGAAAATTAATATTTCAATCCATTTCTCAGTATATATATATATATATATATATATATATATATATATATATATATATATATATATATATATATATATATATATATATGTTGGTGCATTTGACCAAAACAGATTTATTAAACAGATATATTTATTAAAATTATATTATAGTCACAGAACATATTTAGAAATGGAAAGATAATACATTAAAATTCATGCAAACTATTGCAGAAAAAAATTACAAACTACAACATCTTAACAAAATTATATATATATATATATATATATATATATATATATATATATATATATATATATATATATATATATATATATATATATATATATATATATATATATATTGTTTTTCCTGATTTCTGCTATTTCTAAAAATGTTATTTAATATTTTCCCTAACATCTAAATTTGGGCTACTAATTTTTGAACAATTATTGTAAACTAATTTGTTAAATAAGCTCCAGACCCTTGATGTAAATATGTCTAGGAATTAAAAAGTACTAACATTGAGATGACCAAAAAATAATCTAATGGTAAAAAGTGGCAATAGAAACGCAGAACAACAAATTAAAGATTTATTGCTCCCACTTTTTTTTTGCCTCCATTTTGACACTGTTATTCTCCGGTGTCGCACAAACATTATTGTCTAGCGTCTGCACTAGCATATTTGCATAAAGTGCAAAAATTGGCTGATAACTGCATTTGAGCTTGAAAAGTTGAAAGTATTTCGACTTCTGCCACAAGCAACGTGACCCAACAGACCCACAGTTGAGTTTGTCAGCGCTTCACGTCACTCTATTCAAAGTAAATGAGAAGAATTAATGCAGATGCCCCATGTGAATGGGGTATTTGGAAACACTCTACCATGGTATTACCACCTGATACCATAGATACTTTTTGTATGAGATGATCATGTGAAGAAATCTGCCAAAGAAATGTGTCACTCTTGCTGTTTTTCCTCATACTCGGCTTGAATAACAACCACAACAACAATGCCTATCAGATGTGGCCCAAATCTATAAAAAAATGGCTATGCTGCTAGTCTGTCACCGTGTCTTACCAGAGACGAAACACAAACGCAGAATAAATATTCCCTCAATGTGCAGTCGTCGCCCACATCCGGCTCTCATTCCGGAATGTGCCAGAACCGCTGCAAGATAAATGAACGCTGGAGAACTGAAGGGAAACAGATCCCCTATCTGGCGTGGCACTATTTACTGACATTAAGAATGATAATATCCATCAACAGGCTGTCAAAGCCCCAAGTGGGCTGTGGGAAGAACAAAGGCTTCGACTGTCATCCTTTTCAGATGCTGACAAGGAGATGTTGATGTACCTGCCATTCAGGTGCAAATAATGTCATCACCCGCATTGGGATAAGGCTTTTAACTGCACCGAGGCGATGAGTAACCCGTGCCTTTGGCCTCCACCCTATAGCAGAAATGAGCTAATGAGCTAGCCATCAACATCCAATTAAACAGCTACAGGAAAAGTAAAGGCGAAAAAACAACAACTGATCAACATATGCCCATTCTACTCTACAGCGTGTGAAATACGGCAGCGAGTTAACAGTTTGGCTGCTAACAGAGACAAAACAAAACACGAGGCAGCTTCAGGAGGCATCTGTATAATTACTGTTGGCCATCTTTCAAGCCACCCTCCTCTCAGGAGAGAGATGTGTGACAATATATGACAAGAAAGCAAACACGCTTCCCCAGCAGAATAATAGAAGGCATCAGCAGTGTACCAGACACACCTGTCTGGCTCTGAAAACAATGCCACGCTGCCTATTTATTAGGTGCCAGAAAAGTTTATGTTTGTTCTGTGACAGTGACAGCAACTTGATCCCTTTCATTATTTGGGGATCTCAAGCTTGAGAGAGGGGAGGAGAGAAAAAAGTCTGACTCTCATTTTTTTTTTTTATCTTTTTTTTTACCAGCTTGCAGTGAGTTCTCTTTCTTCCTGATAGCTGTCTGCCATGGTGTCAAAAGACAAATAACAAAGACTGTCATCCAGCAGAGGAGAGATCCTGCTCATGTTCCACAGCAATCTTCAACTCGCCGGTCCACTCAGATTCTCGAAGCGGTCAGGACGCAGTCGGCGTCATTCCGCTGTTTACCTGCGTCTCGGCTATTGCGGGTTTTTGATCAAGTCATTGTAGTCTGATTGACAGTCTTTGTGCTGTCTAAATGATGTTGTGAGTTTATTGTGACACTATTGGCAGCTCAAGAGAGGATGACACCGTTCTCGCTCAAATCCGACACCGTCTATACAATGGAAGCAAATTGCGACTGTCAGACGAATCGGGCGCTAATTGCAGCGATGCGTCTATTTTGAGACGCAGTCCATTTACATTTCTAAACTAACCCGCTCTTACATTCACCTGTCAAACAATAAACAAGCCCAACAATTCTCGCTATCATCAAGCTCAAATGAAACATAATGCCATCTATCATCTACCTCAGAGCGCGCCGGCATCTGTTTGCTCGCTAGATAGCAGACAGCTGAGCTGAGAAAGACAAAAAGAGGAAGCTGGTTTGCGGTTCGGAGGGAAAAAATGGGTCAGGTTTGCTCGCTGCTGTTTTGTGGCCTTCCCCTCCGTCTACCTGTCAGTCTGCGCGTCTGACAGAACGCCGCTGACTGTCATTTAAACAGTTAATAATTAGGCCTCCTCTCGGCACCAAACGGGGTGCCACCGTGACAAAAGCCAATGGCGCGGCGGCTCCTGCTTTATAAATAGTCTGAAGGGATGATTAATGAGGGTGGCTGGCGAGCTAAAGCAGCAATCTGAGCCCAGACAATGGCCGCCCGCACAGCTGCCGAAAAAACAAGACAAGCTCTGTCCGGGGATATAATTGAGGAAAGTGGCAAAACATTGCGTGTAAATAAATAAATAAATGTTAACCGACAGCTTATGAAGACTTTATTTAACCCCTCACTGCTTTGCAAGCTCCTCATTAACATTTTGACACGCTCGGCTGAGAGCGGGGGTCAGGCTCGCCTTCAGACGCGCCGATGCGCTGCGAGAGGAAAACATTCTTTAGTGACGTTCTGCTGAGAGGTGTGAGAAGACGGAAAAAAACAAAAAAACAGTGACAACAAAACTGGGGGCCGAAAAGAAGCCCGCGTCACTGCAGAGAATAGTTTGGAGTTTTCCTCCGAGAGCCGTGCCAAACATTGACTTGCTTTTTGAGTGATTTTGTGGGTAAACAAAGAAAGACTGAGCCTGCAGTAAATGCCCCGGCAGGGGGCCCTCGCTGGGACTGTTAGTGCCAGGCTCAGATCATGGGAAGGGCCTAGAATGAGCTGTGTGGATTTTTCTTCCCAAAACAAAACAGGAAACAGCAGTTGTTTGCTTCAAAGAATCCCTTAAAGAGACAGATAACACAAATATGAACATTCTCGCATCGTCTGCATACACATATGTGGATAAAAAAAAAATTCTAAAAAATAAGGATGGAACTTACAAGTGTTATGGTCCGTTTCCACTGAGAGGCATGGTACGGTTCGGATCGGTATGCTTTAATAGTCATTTCCTCTGTTTGGCATGACAAAAAAATTACCAAAAGGTAGAGCAAGATGTGCAGATGAACGCTATTGGTTTACAGAGATACTCACTGTAAGCGCCACTTTTAAATACACAGCCGAGACATTGTATCATAATAATACATACATATAATAACGAGCCATGGCCAACCCGAGCTTATACAAGTCTTGTCGACATCTTGATAAACAGCCACAAAGCCAAAAAGAAGAGCAGAATCTAATCTTTGCCCCATACTGTAGTTGCTTACAAGGTCATCTAAAGCGTGAGCAGTTTCACTTTCTGGAGAGAGACAGCTCGCATGCATGTCTATAATTGAAATATCGAACCTTTTGAGCTCATGATAATAACGTGCGCATGATTATTGAAGTGCTTCAGACATTCAACCCTTTAAAATGGACAAACATGAGACAAAAACAAAAGAGAAGCTTGAAAAAACAAAACAGCAAATAATTATTTTAGAAATCTAAAACATGAACATATAATACATTATTATACAAATAAAACATTGGTAACTTTTTGGCAGTGGAAATGCAAGCCTGATAAAGCTAACCCATACCGACCCATAAAACATGTAACATGTTGTAGCATATTTCAGATCTACAGAAACGTAAATGGTATTGCTTTGTGTGAGAAATGGAGAGAAATGTGTGGTACAATTCATTCATAATATACTAACCACAATGAAAAGACCCGATTAAAAATGTCATATATCTACCGAGAAGACTAAAGAGGGTTTGTCAAAGATTTTCAGAATAAAAATAAATAAATAAATAATAATAATCCTATAAATACTATAAACATTAGTCGTTTATTGGTTTTAATTTTAACATCTTCACAGTGAGTGCTCTGCCAGCAGAACCGTGGCTGATCTTTTTGTATAACATAATTTAGAAATGATCATAAATTATAAAGTCTTAAAAAACCTTTAAAATTATCTGAAATAAAAGTTTGCTTTACTTTAAAATCTTCCAGTACTTTTTTTAGCAAGCTCCAGGCTGTGTCAAGCTTTATATAGCAAAATTCACTAACCATATTATAAACAAAGCACGCTTTTCTTTTTTATAATTTTGACAACATTCATATTGAAAACAACAGGCAGTTTAAACCTCTTAAGGCCTTTTACATGCCTTTTTTATTTCTCTTTGCTATTTGGGATTTGCCAATTTAGGACAGTTAAAAATGGTGTTTTGGGACATTTAATATGCTGCAAATCAGTTGCAGGATGACACTGTATGTCTGTAACAAAATATAAAACATTCAAAGTATTTTAAATAGCCACTTAAGAGCTAAAATGTGCTGTCAACGTATTATGCCACTAGCCCTAGGAGGTTAAGATAGGGGTGGGCAGTATGACTAAAACTCTGTTTTACAGTTTGAGTAATTTATTTCAAGTCAACAATCTATTTCAGCATTCAATATTGAATATCGTGCGACTATTGCAAATGCACACATTGCGATATCGATGCTGAAAGGATATATTGTGCAGCCCTGATATATACGCGTAAATACTTCATAATGCAAAGTACTTCACATTTTTTCTTTTATTTGAGCATTGTTAAATACAGTAGGAATGTACAATACTGGATTTTTTTTAATACTGGCCGATCTTAATTAAAGAGTCAAGTTTGAGATTTTTTTCATTCCCTCATTTGTGTTTATATGACCCCAATTGATGCTTAGTTATTATATATTAGGTATTCACAATTTAACCGGAATCACCCAATATCAACATGTAAATTAATTACTGGCATCTGCCAATATGTAAAATATAAGCCAATGTGCTTTGCCAATACAAGAGGTTTGAAATAGCACAGGCATCAACTGATATTTTTTTTTTTTTTTAAGAAGTGCTAACGAAGGCATTATGTCAGCGATGTGGACATAAGGATGCTGAGTTCAGAAAAATCTGCCACTGAGGAATCCTAAATGGCTTGATGTTGCAACATTTGCTGGTTTTAGTAAATAATTTTAGCCGAAATAGGATTTTAAAAAAAAAAAAACTTAATAAAATTCTAAAGTTCCTAAAATAAAGAGCTGCTGTCAATTTAATTTCAGATCTTGCTAGCACTACATTTTTTCCAATCACTTTGTAAAGTTAAATCTGAACTTTTTGCATAATTTTATTATTTCAATAGCCTAATGAATATTACTATGTCCTGATAGGCCTTAACTGTAGACAAAAGTATACCCGTTTTATTTATAAAGCTACTGCAGACATAAAATCTGCAAACATTACACTTATTTTTTTAGTTTCCCATCTATTAAGCTCTTGTGAATATCTGGCAGGGCGACATGGTGGCTCAATAGTTAGCACTGTTGTCTCACATTAGGAAAACGACTGATTCGAGTCCATGTTGGCATTTCTGTGTGGAGTTTGCATGTTCTCCCTATGTTCACGTGGGTTTCCTCCACAGTCCAAAGACATGTGGTATAGGTGAACTGAATGAACTAAATCGGCCATAGTATATGTGTTTGAATGCGTGTGTATAGATGTTTTCTAGTACTGGGTTTAAGCTGGAAGGGCATCCGCTGTGTAAACCATGTGAGGTAAAGTCGGCGGTTCATTCCGCTGTGGTGACCCCTGATAAATTAAGGAACTAAGCTGTAGAAAAATGAGTGAATGAATATCAGGCTAAAATAAAAAAAAAAGTTAAGCCGAAGGTATTATTATTATTATTTTTTAAATGATCAATAATTAAACGCTTGATCAATAATGTTGGTATATTATAAGACACTTGCAATTAACATTAAATGAAATGCAAGCTCAAACCAAATAATCAAATGAACAAGATAACAAGATATAGCAAATGATATGATCTGTGCTTCATCTGTCAATATATCATCATCAATTGTATCATATTATAGGCATAATTTGCATTAAAGCATTATCTGCTTTCATCAATGTTTTATAAAGTATTAGTCTCTTTGTTGTAGCTATATGGGTACATGTTCTTCTTGTTTAATTTACTTTTCTTTTCAAAACAAGATTTCGGACTGTAAAAAAAAAAAAAAAATGTTTCAGGGTACTTTATGATATATTGCCATATGGCAACATCGTCCAACAGTGGCTTTTCAAATTTAGAACTTAGAATTTAGAACTAATATATTTGTTGTTTGAAATTGTTTATAAGCTTTAACACAGAACTTATAAGTGACACCTCATACATACTTTCCAACTATTCCAACCGCTTTCATTTAGTCCATTCTTTTTTGCTGAATATTATTAAAAACTATCATAACATTGTATTATCATGTATACAACATACAGTAAATATAAATATTTCCTCCAGCAAACCTTATAACAAATAAATAAGTCTAATTATCCAGATGTATCAGAATAATTTAGCTACTAGCTAAAAATGTTTATATATTATACTATATATTTTACTACGCCTGTCTTATCTGCCTCAGAGCTAACTTACCTGAAAGGTCTGCATCACTACTCTTATCAATTGTCCAAACTGCATCAATCTCAGTCACTAAAACCCATCTCAGTTCTGAGCTTTTCTTCTTTTACTTACCATAGAACATTGTTATGCTCACTAATACATTGTTCCCTGTATTTATTTCTAATCAAAAATATTGCCATTAAAATTGAATTTTACCCATAATCCAAATGCCATTACCATATGACTAATCAACATTATATTATTAGAATTCATGTTGTTACAATTTAAAAAATCACAGCTGACCTTGCTAGCTAGCTAACCTATTGCAATATTGCACATTCCACTATTAGACAGTGTTGCCATTTGGCAACACATACGTTTGATCAATTTACAAAATAACTAATTTGATAAAAACTTTTTTGAGTTTTGAATATGTGATCATAACTTACTGGGGGTGATGTTTCAGATTTTTTTGTGGATCTGACATAATTTGATCCTTTGTTTTTATCGACATTTACATTTGCATTCAGCAACTACTTAAAATAAATGCCAGTCTGTCAGAAATCACACCACAGAAAAACACTGCATGTCATGTGACCTAACCAAAGCACATCATTGGCTAAACTAAGGCCTTATCTTTCCAACAAAAAAAAAAAAAAAAAATTAGAACGTTAGTCTTAAAGAAACAGTGGCTGGGAAATGAACCTAAACATCATATTGCCATATGGCAACACTATGCAGTAGAGGGTTAAATATACATACAAATACAACATTTGTTTTATAAAGCCCCAAATTATGGCAAAAAATCAAATATATGTAGACTTAACGCTTTTTGTATCAGCAAAACTTTAGAGAAATATATTGGCAAATTAAATATTAGCAAGAATCCATTATCGTTAATCCCTATATGCTTTCTTTAATATTTATAAGTTTAACACAGCAACCCGTGAATAAATTCCTCATGGGGCAGGCACTAGGACCCAGCTGGAGGCTGCTTGAAATCAATTATGCAAAAAAAAAAAAAAAAAAAAAAGGATTACTAAAGCTGAAATAAGCTCTGCATGAATGGTGTCACAGTCAATAAGTCAATACATTTCATCATATATTCTGACCAATATATCAAACAAGACTAAGCATTTTATTACATGAGCTTCATGTTGTTTGTGATTTACTTTCGTTTTCTTTGTCTAAGGTTTACAATGCCTGCATGTGAATCAGTTTTATAGGGTGGGTATAAGATCGTGTGGGGGCTTTTAACTGTCTGTAGTGCTACACAAAGTACTGTATAACTTACTGTGGGATAATGTTTATGAAGTCATTCTGTACTTACATTCGCAATTACAAGTCGACAATCCAAAACATTCAATCTAAACAACAGGTAAAAAATTCATCTGACCTGTTCTCAGGCTTTCACACACTGCATGTGTGTTAGTCATGCCCACTTAATTACATGTTGCGGTATACATGATCATTATTAAAATGCATGACATTGATTTGTCCCATTTATGAGTGACTTAAATATGACAAAATATAATCTCTTGCAACTTCTAGACATGGCCACATACAACCTGTGCACTGAACTGTAAAGTTCACAAAGCTTATACGTATTTTGATCATACTTCCATCGACTAAAATATATTTTCAGTTCTGAAAACCATTCTGCAGATGTAAAAAAATCCAGTGGATTTTGTCTGGTTCTAGGCCAAGATTAGGGCCGCAGCTTGCATTGAAGTTGATATGGTCATACATTCCAGCTGCTTCTCTGACAGCTCTTGGTCACTGCGCTGAGCTGAAAGCTGAAGGCACAGGCTATCTGCTTCTAATGATAGGGAATGCTTTGATCGCCCCTGCCACCAGCATGCATGTTCGTCTCTTAAGTACACACATCACACATCAGATGAGTGGCTGTGCCGTGGTCGTCCTCTTTAATGTTTCCTTTTTGTCCCTTTTAAATGTACATGCATTGAAAATGTGACAAATCAATCACAGCACCTCCGAACAACAAAACATCTGTTTTCCTAACTCTTTTTTTGTCTGCTTTTGCAAACAGTGCACCGTCTGACCGACTGGCTAACAATTATCTGGAATATTTTCATGTGCTCTCTCGCTCCTCGTTGCCGCCATGTTTCCATTTGATCTGCTTTTTACTTAGCCTCCACTTTTCTCCCCGCTCCGCCCGTTCTCGTTCACTCTTTCCCCGCTCCCTCTTGCTCAGACATCAGCGGTTCTCCTTTTAATGTCACTGACAGGGGGTAATTTGCACCCATATATGTTTTCTCTCCAATTACACCATGGCAGCAGTGTGCTGCCAAACATCTCAGCGCTGTGCTGATGGTCACCTCTTTGAGGAGTCCTTCCTGCCTCTCTGCACTATATTTTTCCTCTTTTTAGATTCTCCCAGAGAGGACTCTGTCATTTGGCTGTCCTTGGTCCAAAGTGTTATTTAACACCTGACAACAAAAGCAGCCACCGCCTCTGCAACAACATCATTTCGGAATTATTTCCTGTGGGGGCTAGTCTTAAATTGGTCCTGTAGTCTCGAAGACAAGCCTATGCAGCACAATGACTTCCTCATAAAAGTGGCACAGCAATAAAAGTTAACACTGTAAGACAATTACTAACAGCTGCATTATATATAACTCCAATTGCTTATGTGTAGATTTCAAACACTTACTGTCATCAACTAGAATCCTTTTTGCATATTCCAGGACTCGAAATTGTGCCCAATTGTGGCCAGAATTTTGTCTATGCGACTTCAAAATATATTTGGGAGCGTTTGCGCGAGTCCATAAAATTGTTGTTGTGCGACCAGTTTTCAGAGCAAAATGTTTATCACATGCGCGGATTTAGGAGGCACTCATGCATTATGCATCTTTGCACTTAAAAACACCAAATGCAGCGCTCAGGAATGGTTTAAAGCAGTTGAAAAGTTGTAAAAAAAAATTCAGATTCGTAAAAATTTGATATGTAATCTGAAACATATTTTATGTTTTGCAAAAATGTAGGATGAGGCACACATTTTCTATGAGCCTGCTGACAAAAGTTGTATTACATGCACTCTACGCATTGCCGAGCCTAGAGTATGTCTATGAATCAAAATATACTTTAGGCTAACAGGAACAGTTTTGGAATGAAATGGACATGTAAATTTGTTGTTAATTTAATCAATTTCAGACCGTACATGTGTAGTTGACTTAAGTAGAGCTATGAAAAAAAAAAAAAATTGAAGCTGAAAGTGTGGTTGCTGGTAATTCATTAAATGCAAGTCAATGGCCACCCACACTTCAGCCCTATTAGCACATGATTAGTATTACATGTGACCTCTAATCATTTGTAATATTTGCAGAGGTTATATCTGATCTTAATTTAATGCAAATTGACCATGTCTTTGAAAATTGGAAAGTAATAATTTCCTTGCTAATGACCTACCATATTTAGCAGAAAAAAAATATGTACTATGATAATGTTTTTCCTGTGCATTTGGTGGAGTTGCATATATATATGGATTTACATATTGGTATCTTTGTTTTTCTGAATTCTATATTATTTGTTTTGAAGCATCAGAGTTTTGGGCCACTTGGCTTTCAACTCTCAGATTTTAAATACCTTCATCTGAATTAAAAAGATAAACAAAAATCGTATGGCTTTAAGAATGACATGAGGATGAGTAAATTATGATACTTTTCATTTTGGGGGTGAATTTATCCTTTAATATTTTATTAAGAAAAGTGTATTTCAGGATAGTGCTGTTTTAGTTAGTTACCTTTAGATTAGGATAGTGCTGTTTTAATCGGTTACTTTTAGATCAGGACTGCTTAAACTTTTTCTTATGAAGGGCCTAAAAGCCTGCTTGGTTGAGGCAAGTGGGCATAATTCTCTAACATTTAATAATGAACTAATTACAGTAAATACAAAAACAATCTCATTTATAACACAATGGAGTTACACTAGTTTTTTCTGTCACAATTTGCTCACCGATGTCTTCTGCATAATCTGTCGAGTAACATCATTTCCATTTTAAAACATCTGATTAATTTACAACATTTAATTGAAAAATTTAATTTCAGTTTGCTTTTTTTGTAGCTCAGCAATAAAACAAACAAAAAAAGGTTAGGGCAAATTAGAAATGACCCTCAACCCCCATTCACCCCAACCCTCTCTATCCTTCTCACTCTCTACTCAGATGGGATAGTGGGCAAAATCACAGGTTACAATGGGCGAACTTTGGCCTGCGGGCCCTACTTTGGGTATGTCTGCATTAGATTATGAATTGATTTATCTCTTATCTTGCTTTCAGCTTTTAAATTGATAAAATATTGATGTGACAACTAGCCCCTCTTTCATATTTCACATTAGTGAATAATTCTGAAAGAAAGTACATGACCGTAATTGGAAGTAGCATCTGGGAAGCTACATTTCTTTGCAGAGAGGAGAATCATCAAGCGAAAGAGAGGAATAAAGAACTCAATCAAGCGAGCAGAAGGTGCCAGCAATATGCTTTTTGATATGTCTGTCACCTATTCGTGTGAACATTGCCAATGTGTTCATCATGTCAAAATCATTAACAGCTTCACTGCTCTACAATGAGAAAGTATATGAACAATATGTGCTATTCTAAGAAAACAAAAACAACTCTCTTAAACTATTGGGTAA
Source organism: Danio rerio (assembly GCF_052040795.2). Lineage (NCBI taxonomy): Eukaryota > Metazoa > Chordata > Actinopteri > Cypriniformes > Danionidae > Danio > Danio rerio. The sequence continues at coordinate 18,772,097 of NC_141033.1, forward strand.
CTTAAAAAAAAGAGTTAATTAACAACTAAACTGCTAAAGCTCAATTGTGTCAATCTAATATATCAGCACTACACAAACAGACATATTAATGTGAAACATTATGCACTATTTACACTAAAGAACTAATCATGCAAATTAGAAAACAGATGAAACTGGAACTTTAACTTTAACTATTACATGGACATCAGTAATCAAATTATTTGCCTTAATCTGATTAAGACAATCATTTGATTGAAGTGTTTAATAGAGTTACTTTTGGAATGTTCCTTCCATGATCCTTTCATGATTCCATGACTTTCATTCAGGAACATTTCAGTCATGCCCCCAGTGATGGGAAGTTTAGATCATTTTACTGACTCTGCCCTTTGAGTCTCTATATCGAGATGGACAAATCTTTTTTCGAGTTATTTTGTTCAATTTGCCAAAATAACATTAAAATAATACGAGATGCTTCCAAACACAACCATAACAAGCCCAAAACATTGATCACACTACTACACATAAGTCATAACTAGAATGCTACTATACAATGCAATGCTACTAAGGACGAGAAATGAATCCTTCATTGTATACCTGGTGTTTTATCTATGATTAGCTCTGCTCACCTCTTCTGGCATGTCTTTAAATTTCGTCGTTCGTTCACCTGACAGACAGTCCCATATAAACTTAACTAATAATAAAAAAGGCTTTTAATGTATAACCTTATATAATTTCCCCTCCAGCTTTATTTAATTTATGTTTTCATTTTTTTTTCTGTTCTTTTTCGCTTCTTTAAAATGTAGTATGCAGATTGCATCAACATCTTTGTTGTTGCTAATGTTCTAAGCTTCTGTAATCTATTGTTAACTGTTTCTGAAACCAATATAAATAAATAAATAAATAAATAAATAAATAAATAAATAAAAATCTTAACTAATGCTTACAGTCTGGAAACACCCATGATTAGTTCATGATTAGAGTCTTCGGGTTTTTAAGTCTTTGGGTTTTTAAGTTTAAGTTTGTTCATTATGTGACAGTATGTAAAAAGATGACTTAAAACCAAGGACTCCAAAACTAAAAAGGATCAAATCTTTTTCTGGCTCTATATTTATTTAACTGGCTGTCTCTTAAGTGAAGAATGAATGACTCAAACCCAATAGAGCACTTGAAAAATGAACTAATCGTCTACTCCACCTGCACAAATGTGCAAATGTGCAAATGTAGGAATCACTCCCTGAGAGGACTCAACATTCTTGGGTCACATAAAAGATTCATTCAAAATGAACTGGACTGATGGAGGAGTGTTGTTTTAATAGAATTTGATACAGCACATTGAATAGAAAGAAAAAAAAGTCTCTGCATTTCGCGATGCAGGTGTCTGTGGTCCTTCACTGACACTGACTTGGTGCACAGCCACACCTGAATGAAATAACCATGCAAAACACGCTGAAAAGTCCTACATGATGATAATTATTTGATTAAGGTGTTTACATGTCTGTACTGCACTTTAATAATGTGACTAAAATTAGCATACTCCAAATGTCTTAATTTTTTTTTCTGTTTAGTTCGGTTAAGACCTTAATCAGATTAAACTCATCAAAAATTGCTGTTTACATGGTAGAATCTTAATCAGAGTATTTTTTTGATCACATTAAAATCAGATTACTGGTGTCCATGTAAACATACTCACTATCAATCAACATTAAAAATTTCACATTGCTTTCCCTGCATAATGCCAAAAATAGCTCCATTAAAGAAAATGATCGCTCTCCAAACCTCTGTGATCTAATAATATCATCTGTTTGATAGTGAAGCGGGTTAAATGTATTTCATCAAGCGTGTGTTATGAGCAGGCCTCAATTTCCCTCAGATACTTTCTGAGGACAGCTTGAATCTCTTTAAAATTTAATGCAGCACACAATACGCAATCCTCCTAAAACTTCCTAATTAGTCTAATTTACTTGATTCTACACTGTTGCTCAGAGCTATTATGTTGATCAAAGGCAAACTAAAGTGATGTCAAGGGACCGGTGCCTCCAATATCCAAGATACAAAACTACTGAATCAATAGAGCAAAACAGACAGCATTGCTAAGTATAGCTTTAAGCAAACCTTAGCGCCAAATACAAAAACTTCAATTGAACCCATTGATATTGGCATGAAAAATGCATGATTTCAGGAAAGTTCTTTTATCTATGACAAAAGATCAATAGCGGGAAGGGGTTATGAAATCAAAGCTGTTTTGCTAGTCATGCTACCCCCCCAAAAATAAGCTTTTCTTTTACAAAAATGGTAGAGCGCAATATTGAAGAAGAAAGGCTTTGAGCGAACATAAATAATCACATCTAAAGAAGCAAAGAATGATTACAGCTCAGTGTTTTAAACTTTCCTATTCAGCTGCGGTGTTAGTCAGTAAACTAGACAAGAGAAGTCAAGTCAGATTAAAGCTCACCTGACATGACATTCAGCCTAAACGATTAATAATGGCCGGTTAAGTGAGGTTCTGTTGAGCGGAATTCATTTTATTAGATCAGGTCAACTGTGCCGTACGTGCAAATGTGTCTGGCTTCATTTACAGTGTGACTATTTTTATGCATCTCCAGCAAACAAGCACACAATGGGTTTGAAGGGTGTCTGACTGCGAGATCTACTGGAGCGTCACTCATCTGTCATCAGAATTAAAATAACAAGTTACGGATGAGTGATCTGACAATACCACTGACAAACTAGAGAAAACAAGTGCTGAAAAGATGATGCGACATCATTGGAAATACAATTTGCACTTCTGCTTATCGGTTTAATTTTGACTAGGTGTGCTTACTCTAAAAGAAAATTAAATACATCCATTGTCAAAGCGATTAATTAGGCATTATATAACATCAAATGGCAAACACTAGACATACAAAGAAGAATTTCCTAGCTTAAAAAGACACAAAGTGTCTGAAATTTAGCTCTTAGATCAAGATGACTACATTAAAAAATGCTGGGTTGTTGTAACCCAGTCAAACTTAGACAAATCTAACTATTGGGTTAAAAAGTATCATTTAAATTTATCCGAAAAAATAACACAAGTTGGCTTGGCGTACTGCTACTACTAGGAATAAAGAGTCAACTCCAAAAGAGACAAGCTACGGTTATACTGCTCATTCTCGAGCACGATGAACATTAAAGGTGCTCGCTTTTAATGCCTGCTCACGTGTTGCTTTTAGATTTCGCAACCACGAGTACTGTAGAATATTAGAATTAGTGCTGCAGGATGAAGTTTGCTTTCACTTTCAAATTGCAATAAAGCAGAACTTGCAGAAGTTTGCATTCTGTTTTCAAAAATGATCTGCCTGTGATGTAAATTTTGCTGTCCTATGAATTATATATATATATATATATATATATATATATATATATATATATATATATATATATATATGTATATATATATGTGTGTGTGTGTGTGTGTGTGTGCTATTTGCGTGTGTGAGTAAATTTGGAGCTGATCAACATCTTATATAAGCACTGTAGGTAGAGGTCTGTAATGCAGTACAGCCGCAGAACCCTTCCAGATTTCTTGCGGTATGGGAATAAATTTCTGAATTAAACGAGGTAGCAGTCGGTAACTCAAAAGTGTTTCCGATGTTATTTCAGAACAACATATATGTTTATTCCTCATTCTTATTATCCATCGGTACAGCTAGTGCAAAGACTGTTACACATGCTGAACGCATAGACCGGTGCGTTCTGCATGTGCAATTTAATTGTACATCTGTGCACGGATCATCTGCATAGCGGTCCTCGGAGCGGGCTTTACCAACATGGCAGAGCAAAGTAAAAATGCTCTATCCTTGAAGGACATTCAGCTTGCATTAGAAAATGGTCAGATTACAGTTAGGAAACCCACATCAGGCAAGTCTGATGTGTGGGATTCTTTTTCATGCATCATAGACTTTTTTACCCTTTGTACTATGTGATAGGCTAAATGCATTAAAGTTTTACCCTTTAGTAGTCACAAGACTGGAACCTAAGTCAAATTGAATATCTAAATCTAACTCTAAATCTAGCTATTTTGGTTATTGATCAGTTAACAAACGAGCACCTGTTGCCGCAAAAATAAATAAATAAATAAAAAAATAAAATACAGAAATGAATAATCTCAATTGTGGGTCGTGTTTTGTGTGACAGTCCGCTACACTAGATTATTTCCTTCTCTCAGTAGGCCTACTCACTCAGTATTCAAGTAGGCCTATCAAACGTTTATATTAAGAAGATATTTAATAAAGTGTTAATAAAGTATAAACTATTTTATTTTTGACTGCATCCGATTTAAACTGCTAGTTTTGTCTGGCCAGAGGAAAACTGCTCACAGTAAAGCTGCAATTGACACAATAGCTTTGTGTAAAGCACAATATATTTATTATTTAGTTGATATATATATATATATATATATATATATATATATATATATATATATATATATATATATATATATATATAGTTTACACTTTATTTACACTTTATTAAATATCTTCTTAATATAACGGTTCAATATGGATACAATACAATAGAAATAAGCAACACATCTCTAGTGCTTGCTTTTCTGTTTATTTTGAACAGGCAGAAGGGTATTTTCACAATCAGCTACAGAAGTGAAGAGGTTCTTATGATGCAAAAAAAAAAAAGCGTAGTACAAAATAAACACATTTTAACAGCAACACTTATTTAAACTTTAAAATATTAAAAAATATTAGCCCTCCCCTAAAACAACAGAAAAAACTCAAATTGAGTATTAATTTTAAGATTCAGCAAGCTTGAAAATTGAAATCTCTTTTAATGTATAAGCTAGCACTGTGTACCTATAACAGCAGGTGCAGTGGACAACAACTGTTCAATATTGTGTTTGTGCATAGAGAAGGGACTCAGTCACTCAGTCATCACGTGATGAAAATGCCACTTCGACATGCAACTGACTGGAACGCAAATGAATTTGGAAAAAGAAAAATTCACTAATGAAATTCACCTCAAATGTTTTTTGTTACTCCTGTTTATAGATAACTGACCAACAAAAGAGACATTAAAAATAAGATGAAAATTGTAGCAAACAAAAAATAGTTTCAAAAAGATGATTTTTCCAAGAAAATAAACCATGCCCCTCCACTACTCAAGTATACCAGTGGATGATTTGTTTCAGTGTGAGGAAAACAAGGATTTAATGAATGCTTCACTGTGATTGTATCACAAACCTGTCTTATATTTGCTATTTTTTAATATGTCATTATTTTAAAGATTATGTCTTGAGGATCTGATTAGTCTTTGCTACTGCGTATGTGCTTTCATTTTCTTTATTTCATTTCAAGTTCAGGCCGGGTGAAACCCATGGCAGGAACATATCCATTTAGATTTCAAAGAAAATATGTTAAAATTAAAAAGCAATCATAAGTTTGATCCTATCCATGTCTAAAGGGATGCCCTTAAATAGTTATTAGTTTTCTGCAAGCATCTGTGTTTATTGAGATTAAAATAAGTTGACAAATGGAAAATGGGATGAGAAATATTGTTATAGCAACACTTGTGACTGCTTTGGGAAATAACTAAATTAATTAAAATTTACATGATTTGACAGTGACTTTCGTAACCAACAATAAATGTGGTGTGATCTGACCGGGGCTTTAATTGACCCATCGCTAAGCCACACCCGAAAACCGCCACCTACCAATCGTGGCTTAGCAACTGTAGCTATACGCTCAGGAGCTTGGTCGAGCTTTTGAGCAAGGAAAACAGGCCATAGCATTGTGCATATGGATTTTGCAAATCTGACACCCGGTCTCCTTAAAGTTTGAACAGGGTGGTAAAATTTTCCCTTTTCAAAACCTAAAACCCAAGAGGAAAAATGCCAGCGTGGGTCAAGCTCTGTGAGGGGCATTAAAGGAGCGGAGTTAAGTTGGTTTTGTTTCAATATTCCTGACACAGTCATAGACAGCAATAACTCACTAACCTCTTACCATAAACAGAGCTGAACTGTTTCCGACAAAAACACAAAGCAGGTGATTTTTCCCAGCTGTCTTTTTCTTATTTTTCCCTCGATATCATAAGCACTGCTCCGTTAAAGCCCTCGCCATAGTGGTCATACTAATAGCGGTCATATATTCATCTGTTTCAAGCAACGAATACTTGAAATTACATATCAACAGTACAAAACAGAGATGTGATCACAATCTGAGCACTTATGATCAACATACTTCATCCGCAGCTGTTTTTCAGTAATTTAGATAATTTTGTTAAAAGAAATTAAAAACAAAACAAAAAAAAAGCCTCATGTCCATGTCAGAGCTACAATTCACCGATGTTTTCATCTGTCTTTTGAAGATTAAATCATTGTTGACAATGTTATAGCGGGTTACTGTCTGCTTTTATATTGGGTGTTGGTCGGATTAATATTTGCTGCTATTTATACTTTAATTTGCATTTCAATTTATAGATTTTATTAGTCCACTTAACTACAAATTAGAATAAAAACTGTATAAAGAGCACGCAAACATGCTGACAGGTGTACAGGTAGGTACTGTAGATTGTTAAGGGTAAATGTTGCTAATATTTGGCACAAATCCATCAGTTTCCCCTTTCTGGCTGTTCTTTCTGTGAATGAATTATGTAGAAGCACTGTCTATGTGTGTTTCCTCGTCGATTACTAACGCTGTATTTCATTGCACAACAATTAATCTATCAGGCTTTTTGGCTAAAAATGAGAAATTAAGGTTTAATTAGTTATTATTATATCATTATTAAATTTTACCTCTCCTGCTGTACATGAACTAAGCTGTTGAATGGTCAGTGTATGATGCGGCTAGGCTAAGCTAGCTTCAATTTTGATTAAATTATTTTCTAATCGGTTGCCTATTTTGTGCTAAATGTATCCCTGTAATGCATATTGCAGTCTTTTTTTGTCTGGCTTTCTTGGATACCTTACCTGTTCGTCAAAAATGACTAGTTATATCGCTGGCAATTCCTGACACCGTTGCATACACATTGTTATAGACGTGCCAGGCACGAAAGCTTGACAGTCGTAGCAACAGTAACTAAGGAGGGCGGTGCTTAGCGAAGGGTCAATTCTTTTATGTTCAATCCAATTAAATTTGTAAAATCTAATAAGTTAACTTAATTCCCTCATGTTGTCTCAGCACACGTGTTGTGTGGAACCAAGAATTTTTTTTGTACAGTGTATACAGTCCTTTTATATGCAGTTCAGTAACAGGCTAGGACAAAATGATCATCTGCCAAAACATATCTTGCAACCATTCGTTTCTATTTTTGTGCTTAAAGCCTAAATGCCTCCACATTATAAATGTTTGACAGAAAAGAAACCCTTTCAAGCAATCTCAACTGCACGTCTGCTGCATCTGAATACACTGAGAGGCATAATTTTGTGGTCCACTCCAGTATGTCGAAAGCTAGTTTGGGATGAAAACGGTGGCAACCGCTGTCAGCCGAGAATCACGGTTCAGTCCAGCTCTGAAAGTAGAGTCACACAGAGAACAGAGTACATCGGGACGCATGCATGGGGCCGAGACACTTAGAGCCCGATGAGGGAGAGGGCAGATAGCAATCAAAGCTCTTTTGGATTTGTGTGCTGTGGAAGCCTAAACAAGGCCCGTGTTTTCATTTCCATACGCCATGCTCCGTCTTTTCTTCTGACAGAGATAAGATGTATAAATTATGAGCAGCTGACAAAGTCGACTCCAGCGCCTGAGGCTGCTCATCAATCATGTCCTGTGTGTCAGCAGGTAAGTGATGTGGCCCCCGGAGGCACAGCCCATTCTTAGGTGGAGGGGGAGAGAATTGGAGAGTGAGAGACAGGAAGAGAGAAAAAACAAGCAAGAAGAGTGCCTGTCAGAGCCTCGGCTCCATTGGCAGCTGATCTGTATTTAGCAGACTCTTTAAAAGAACAACAGCAGCAAACACAGTCACGACAGCCACGACTCAAAACAAAGAGGATGAACTGTATTTGTGCTTTAAGCAATTACATATCCATTAATTCAAGCTGTATGTAAACTCAGATTTTAGCTTCTGGTGATTGATGCATCCAAAAGTTTGAATGTTTTGTGAATGTTGTGAAATGGGCACATCATTATTATTATTATTATTGTTTTTAACTATTTTTAATTTGACCCACTTATTGTACGGTCTAACACAGCTCCACAGGACAAGGGCATGCTATTTTACTTGAAGGGGCTGTTTGTAAGACTGTCATAAAATCTTTATAATCATGACATGACAAGACATGAATATGAATGAGATTTGATGCATGCTTATGACAACTGTCATTAAGTGTCATGTGCTCAGCTATGTCATTTCAAAAGCAAAGGTGACATTGTTTGAGATGTCTTTGTTATGACAACTTGACGTTACCAAAAACAACATAAATTTTCTTTGTCTTAACAATGCCAAGACAACAAAACCTATCAGTGTCTTTGCCATGACAACTTGACTTAAGCAAGGCAACATAACTTATCGAAAATCTGTCATAAACATGATTAAGGCCATTAAAACTGTCTCATGCATTTTAAAACAGCATCATTAATATTTTTATTTGACAAAGTATTGACACCTTAGCTGAGAAAAAATACTCATGACAATTATAATGGCCTCATGATAATCATGATTAAAGGGGTGGTCCACTATGATATCATATTTAAAACTTTAGTTCATGTGTAATGTAGCTACACATAAACAACATATCTGAAGGCAATATTCTCACAGTTCAATGCAAAGGGAGACATTGGCTTTTACAGAGTTAGCTTAGCAAAGCTTAAAGCAAACACATTTTGGAGACAATAAAAAATACACAGCCTAGTTAGATCACAGGGGCTTCCGGTTATGCCCATTCACCACACGCATACACCAGTGCAACAACGGGGCATGGCCAGAGGCGCTGTAATGTTATAGCGGAGAAAGCTTAAATGCCGTCCAAACTCTGCATTTTTTACACAGCTTCTTCTGTTTCTGTATTTGGGCTTTCAAAGAACATGACACACAAAAGAGAAGTGCTTACAATTTCATTTTAATTATGTTCTAGAGAATTATACAAAATATATATAGCTAGCATTTGACAAAGGAGAACTTCCAGAATCTTTCCTAGTTCAGTGCTGGAATCAGCTAAAAACTCCTCCAACCGACGAAGCTGTGGATTGTGAGCCACAACATGTAAGTATTTTTATTTGTTAAAAATTTATCTATTACATGCACAGTTCCTAGCGTTAACATTGTGTTGTAGTGAGGATGTAAACAAGGATGTAAACAATGGGAAATGTTGTTTGGCACTGTTAACAATTTAGCTACAAATCCATATTCATCAGTCAAAACTGCTATGAACACCCACAATCTTTAGCAGCGCTACATTGTCTCTCTACGCGGCACCCATATTACTTACACATGCTTATTCCAAATATATGTGAAAGACACTTGTCTGATTTTATTTTAGAGAGCAGTCGTGAGGTTCAGCTGTGTGCTCGAGGATTCAAGCACAAACTACTGCGGTGAAAAGCTTCTCTGACTGTTTCTGACTGACTGTTTACACAGCGCAAAAAGCACATGCTTGAAGGCGCGTGACGCCTTGTGGTGACCTAGAGCTGATCTGCGAATCACAGCACATAATGTTAGATGGCCAATCAGAGCCTCTTGAGGGCAGGCCCTTCAGAGGAACTAGGAAATATGACAGTCGTTTTTATGTTAGCTTAGTAGCAGTATATAATCAAAGTAAGGTTTATTAAAAAATAATGTGATTTTCAACAAATGAAGCATAAGCTTGCAGTGCTTTGCATCTTCTAAACACAACCAAGCCTTAAAAATACACTGTGGACCGCCCCTTTAGGACAAGTTATGTTGTCTTAATAATGTCAAGCTATCATAACAAAAACATCAAATTTTTGCATGATTATAAAGGTTTTATGACTTATTATGAACACTATAACTCTTCAAGTAAAGTGTTACCAAATTATTTTAGAAAAAAAATAAATAAATCATGCAAGTTGGCTTTTGGGAAGGGGCAAACTTATTCTGTTTAATATCATTTTAACTCCTTTTTATTATTTTATTCAATCAATTTAATAGTGTGTGTATTTTATTTTATTTTATTTTATTTTTATTTTATTTTTAGCTGGAACCATTAATAAACTATTACTTATTACTTACTGTTTCTGTTCTTAATTCAAATTTTTGAAGTTCTTATCACATAACTGTTTCGTATTTTACACTGCACCAGTCAGATGGTCAGATGGTTCAGTCTGTTGCGATTGATCTACCGCTTGTAGCACATCAGCAATAAAACGCCCAAGACCATAAGTGAACTTTGAGTTGTCCTTTATCCTCCTTGAAATACAACATAAATGTCATCACAAATGCAGTGCCAATATGCACAATAATTGTAACAACAAATGTTCTTGAGCAACAAATCAGTGTTCTTTTTGATTCTCAATGATTTCTGAAGGATCATGAAACACTAAAGACTGAAGTAATAGCACTAGATCACTGAATCTCATTTACTTTAATTACTTTTGCATTCCAACAGAAATATAAAGTCATAAAAGATTGGTGGTTTTGGTACAGGAGTGCATTTCTCAGTGAATATCCTTTAAACGTTCCATCAGCAGTAATGGGTGAATAAGAACAAGTGTAAACAACTGACAACAGCCTAAAACTGCTGGTACAGCTTGCTGGAACATGAAGTGCTCATTTGCACTGTGACAAAAAAAAAATCAGTTCAAGTCATATAAACAGCACATACATTCATTTATTTGACACAGAATAAGAAAAACCCGACACTCACGTCAAAAAAGTTTGAAAGTGAAATAGAAAAGTTAGTAAAATAGAAAAGAACCGAAAAAATATTGAATTCTGTTTTAATGTTTTAATGTTTTAATTCCATGTTAGGGATGTGTGTTATTCTAACACGATTCCTTGACGATAGCCAAAACCAGGAGTCTGCTCTCCACAAGATAGGGCTGAACAATACATCGTTTGATCACTGACACTGTGATATGTGTATCTGCAATAGTCACATCACAGGGTTAGATTGTTTATTAAAGATTAAAACAAATATAGTATTATTTAAATTATTTTTAATGATTTATTATTGCTATTTTGCATTTTATTGTTCAATTTCTGTACTTGTATACTGTTACAGGGTATATGCAGGAGTTCTAAAGGCAATTTGAATAACTTTTAAAGTTTTTTTAAGGCCTTCTTAAAATATTTTAAGACCTCATTGCCACTTCTAATCAGTATCAAACCTTTAACGTAATAAACAGTTGTTAATAAACAGTTGTAGTTAAATAAATCAATGGAGCACAACCATGCAGCAGAACTCAGATAAGCTGGGAAGAAACAAAGTTTAAACTCATTTTTCTTCAACTAGGAGTACGCAAACTTACATTTTCCCATTTACCAGTTTTGCTCTATAGTTTCGCTACATGTGGAGAATGTCACATCATGTTTGTCGTAAATTATGTGACATCACCCGGATGGAGGAGCTTGGCCGGACACGCCCCGAACCAATTGCGTGGATCGAGCAAACCGTTGTTAATATTAGGCGGAAAATAAATATATTTATGCTTTTTTGGAGTCAAATAGTTTGGACAATGCTTGAACAAAAGTCAAGACCTCGAAAAACGCAATCAAGACTTTTTACTACCTTTTAGGGGCCGTCATTTTCTTGTAATTGCTTTATCAACTTTTAATACTTTTTAAGGCCCCAAGGACACCGTGTTAGACTCCCTTGAAAACCATAAGGCACTGTTTTTTTAATTTATGTTTGCTTGTAATTTATTAAAATTAATGCAAGTCTACTGCATAGATAAGGAACTGGCCATCCCAGTCAATCTAAATTAATGAAATCTTTCCAAACAGAGCTTCAAATTATCTGGTGAAATTATACTCATACCACAAAATAAAGTAAGGGAAATAAGTATTTAACGTTTCACCATTTTTCTCAGAAAACATAGTTCTAAAGGTGCTGTTGACTTGGAATGTTTACAAGATGTTGATAACAACCAAACAAATACATGTATGAAACAAAATAAGTTGTGTAAAAAAAATAAAATGACACAGGAAAAAAAGTATGGAACACATGAAAAAGAGAAATGTAAAAAGGCAGTTAAAGTCCAGACAGCAGCTGGAATCTCTTATAACTTATTCTGCAATCCTTTGCCTTTCCTCATTGTAAATTATCTTTAGCTGCTTCAGTTCAACATCTACATTACCAGGATGATGAAGATGAAACCAGAGTGGACATTAAGCAAGACAATGATCCAAAACCCAGCCAATAAAACTGTTAGATGCTTTCAGAGAAAGAAAATCAAGCTGTAGAATGGCCCAGGCAATCACCTGACTTAAACCCAATAAAAATACAAAATAAAAATCTGTTTGGATAGACAAAACCCACTGAACTATCAAGATTTTTACATTGTTTAAGTCTGTAAAACACACACCTGAGCAATGTATGTGACTTCATTCTCCAAATGAGAGTCGTCTAGCTGCTATCTTGCACTGTATATTGCAGTAAAACAAAATATCGTAATTTCAAACTTTGTATAGCCCTACCACAAAGACCACCCATTATCTGAGGGTGGAGCAGCAGACGTTTCCTCAAGCCACTAACGTGGGTCATGGATATGTGATAAAGCACCATGATAACTCGCTTTGAATGTCGTCTGAAACCAAAGCCTGCTAATGAATGTGCAAACAACACGACAGAGCAAAAAAAAAAAAAAAAAAACAAGAGCTGCATGTTCGCACCTACAGCAAAGTCGAGCCGACAAGCCTGTTAGAATCACAGTAATAAGCGCTGATTTAAAGCGTGGTCCACCACACTGGTGAATGCCACATTTAACAAATGCTAAACAACTCATCCCATGAAGAGTGTCTTCCCTGTTTGACAAAATGGCATTCATGTAGAGCAGGAGAAAGGGCAGGATAAAATTTCACGGCGAATGCCGAGCGCTGTGAGATAAAGGAAATGAGACAGCTCTCGGGGGAAATGACAGGTAAAACACAGATGTTTACACAGCACCGTGCTGGAGAATACGCTTGGTTATTTCATCCTTATCTGGCTCTCGCGGGCATGGAGCATAATCTGTGAGAGTGGATATAGCAGTGGCTGTGGCCTCGGCGTCAGCGTGGGTGAGTATAGATGAGAGACGCAGCGTGGCGGCACACGTTTACCTGCAGCGGCACGGCCTTGCAGTGACATGAACTGCGGAAATGCTGCTGAGGTCACAATCCGTGCTGCTCAGGCCTGCGGGCAGCGTTAAACAAACACAGGCTGAGAGGGGGTGACATAACAGCACAAAAACACACAGCAGAGATGCCCTGAACACAGCTCTCACGGTGTAGCCCTGAGGGGGAAGGTGTAACGGGCATTAAAATTCATTAGAAAACAATGCTTATTGGTGAACATCGCGTATCACTGCACAAAAATCACTGGGAATTGGTTAATAATGAAAAAATTCAAATATATATATTTTTTTGTTTTGTGACAAATAAAATTACTTAAATATTAGATGTATCATTAAATGATATTTAAATAAACCATTTATTTCATAAACTAATGATGATACACAGTTGAAGTCAGAATTATTAGCCCCTCTGTAATTTTTTTTCCCCCCAATTTAACAGAGAGATTTCTTCAACACATTTATAAACCTAATAGTTTTATTAACTCATTTCTAATAACTGAAGTTTTTTATCTTTGCCATGATGACAGTAAATAATATTTGACTAAATATTTTTTAAGACACTTTTACACAGCTTAAAGTGATATTTAAAGGTTTGACTAGGTTAATTAGGTTAACTAGGCAGGCTAGGGTACTTAAGCAAGTTATTGTATAACTATGGTTTGTTCTGTAGACCAGGGGTTCCCAAACTTTTCAGCCAATGACCCCCAAAATAATAATGCCTGTGACTCGCGACCCCCAATATCCCCTGAGGTGGTTATAAATACAGGAAACTTGCATGCAAATGCGCACACACACCAATAGACCAAGTCTATTCTTCATTTATTTATGTATGTAAGTGCTGTAAATGTGCCGGAACGTTTAACCTGGTATTATAAAATCAATCTGCTGCATCTGACGCTATTGCTTAGTCTTTTATATAATGATTACCCCAGGGGTCGCAATCCAATAGAACTAGTAACTATGAGATACTATAGTAACTATATAGTAACTATAAACAACTATTTTTTTTTCTTTTCAGTAGGTTATCGATAAAATATGGTAATTCTTATGGTTTAATAAAAATAAATAGATATTTGGAAATCACCAGGCGACCCCCCTTCATTGTCCCGCGACCCATTGGGGGGTCCCGACCCCCACTTTGAGAACCACTGCTGTAGACTATCAAAAAAAAAGAGAGCTTAAAGGGGCTAATAATTTTGACCTTAAAATGTTTTTTTTTTTAAATAAAAAAAAAAAACTGCTTTTATTCTAGTTGAAATAAAACAATTAAGAATTTCTCCAGAAGAAAAAAATATGATCAGACATACTGTAAAAAAAAAACTTTCCTTGGTCTGTTAAACATAATTTGGAAAATCTAAAAAAAAAATGTATATATAATAATAATAATAATTCTGACTTCAACTGTGTGTGTGTGTGTGTGTGTGTGTGTGTGTGTGTGTGTGTGTGTGTGTGTGTGTGTGTGTGTGTGTGTATGTGTGTATGTGTGTGTGTGTGTATGTGTGTATGTGTGTGTGTGTGTGTGTGTGTGTGTGTGTGTGTGTGTGTGTGTTAAACATGTTTATATGAGTTTAAACGCAACTACTGATTTACTAATGCATTTAACTAATTACAATTAACAATTTTCATATAAACACTAGCACTTTACATCACTGAAAAATAAACAATAAGATGCTAATCAAAGCATTTGGTTACATAAAGACATTTTCATTTTAAAATGCATAGGTTTTGCTACAGTTATGCCTTCCATTCCACACTACCCTAAAGTTTTCGAGCACTGAAAACTGAGCATTTTGGAAACGCTGAAGAGGCCATTTTCATTTTAAAATGCTGCTGCTCCATGTCAGTGTGGATGGGGGAAAACGGAGACATCTGAAAACGGAGGCGGGCAGCAGTCATTTGCTTATTGGCTGTTTCTCAATATTAAGTAGCCTACAAAATGTTCAGTCTTGCATCCTTTCCTTGTAAGTTCAGACTACGCAAGTTTGATAGGGAAAACAAACTCCAGAGGACACGTCTCACTATTTTAACAATAAAATGAAAACATGATATAAGGAACTGTCAATTTTCATTTTGATATTAACAACTTAACAGACACCAAAAATGTTGAGGCATCATGGTGTAGTTACATATTTATACGACCGTCATCTTTCCTGTATGCATATATAACAAAACGGAGCCTATAACATAACTGGTTCTTTTATTTTTCATTGAATAATATGAGCATATCCTCTCTTTTGCTGAATCAGTTTTAATAATCAATAATGTCCATTATAAAAGTATAATGTGCAATAAGTTTATACATTATAGGAAATAAATCCGTCAGTCATATGTGCAGAATCAGTGTACGAGGTTACATTATTTTATATATTAACCTATCTTAGTGCTAAGCCAAAACACGTTACCTGAGAACAAGTAATAGATTCAAAAGACCAAAGCCGAAGAGTAAGTCGTTAGATATAGACAAGATGAATTAAATTTCACATTTAACAAATACAGTGTGAGTAGACCCAGCAGTAGATTCTTGATGAACCGTCCGACTTGTTCAGCTCTCAACTGGGGTTCTGTGGTCAAAGCACCCGCTAACTACCTGGAGCTCAGACGCGCCCACATGCTGCAGAGCATGCCAGAGTGTGTATGTGGTCACATGATGTGTGTTTTCAGCGGTGTAGTGTGTAGCGGTGTAGTTCAAAACGCTAGATGAAACACCAATGTGGATGCGGATTGTTTTAGTTCTAAAATGCCGTTTTAAAACTAGAACATTAGTGTAAATGTGGCCTTAGTTATTTAGCAGACACTTTTATCCAAAGCAACTTACAATTGAGCAACTGAGAGGGTATTTAGTGATGTAACTAGGAAGAGACAATATCTACAAGAAGAGCTATTTATTCAAAGCAACTTGCTTGTGCTCACAGAATTGAGTTTGTTTATTAGAGTTTTTTGTGATAGTGAGTATACATTTGCATCATATAATGCATTATATATGCATTATATCAGTGGTCCCCAACCACCGGTACCAGTCCGTGGAACAATTGGTACCAGGCCACATAAGAAATCATAAATTATTTCTGTAGAAAATATTCAACCCACGACTTGGTTTCTTCCAGTCACCCCCACCATCTAACGGAGCAGGAAGAATGATTGCTAGAATATAGCTCAGAGGTGGTTTAAAGTTCTAAAACAGGTATTATACAGTCCAAATCAGCAAAGCATTTAAGGATTGTGCATATATGTGTACGTGCATCGCTAAGTAAGATACCTGAAATCATTGCAATATGTATCTATATGGAGTTTCACATAATCATACTCATTAGGGCTGTAACATGCCAATGCATACATTTAATTCGGCTATACGGTTGTATTATTGTTAATATGTTCGTCAGTTGAAATGTTTGGCACAGATGTTATGTATTTGATGCATATAAACCTTGATTCAAACATAATCAGACCGCGATAGTACAACTAGCGCATGAGCACTGAGTCATGACTAACCTGGATGCACGAACACAGCAGCTGCGTTCACTTGAACCCCCCCCCATTCCCCCATCCCAGCCCACACTGGTCCGTTGTAAAATTGACAACCGTTGACCGGTCCGCGGTGATAAAAAGGTTGGGGACCACTGCATTATATTATATTATATAGATAGTACAAATCTGCATTATATTCTTCAAATAAATAAAAAATGGTAGCTATAGGCTATAAGTGTAAAAGCAAAATCCATTTTAAAAAAGGAGAAAAAAAAGCACCAAATCCAAGCAAATCTAAGCTTTGGTGGGATTCTATAGCAGTGTCAATCACCAACTGGTAGGTAACATATTTTTATGAACTACAACGCAACAGAGTAATAATTTTAGAGATTCACTTTTTCAGTGTTGAAATCTGTCTGGATCATATACCCCATTGTTAAAAAGCAGTGTATATATCTGAGTATTTCAAAGAAAGTCAATGTCCTGGGACAGTAAGGACAGATCAGATCTTAATAGAAAAGTACACAGGCTACTTGTGGTTTTCATGCTTGTGGAAGGAGTTTTTAAAGTGTGGAGTACGTCTGCCCACGGTGTTCACCTGCAGCATTGGATGATATGATAATCAAGCATTAGATATATTTTATATGACTATGTATGTTAGAATGAATTGACCACTGTCTTCGTGAGTTACAGCACAGATTAAATTATATTTTTCAAACAATGCACAAGAACTGAATTTAGTTCATACATGTATGGTAAATGCCAGTTTAAAGTTTATTCTTGGAAAACATTGTTTTGTTTTGTCTAAAATTGCAGTGAACAGTTTGAGAGACATTCTCCAGTCTGTCCTGTTGGAAGCAGCAAACAACCCTTGATTTAGAAGAAATAGCCTTGTTTAATGGAGAAATAGCCTCCCCAAATAAACACAATTTAGCAATTCTAGAGTTAAGGATGTGACATTTGCAGTAAAAATTCAAAACATAAATTCACAGAGAAAGTATATATTAACATCATATTTAAGCAGCTGTATGTATATGTATATATATATATATATATATATATATATATATATATATATATATATATATATATATATATATACACACACACACACACACACACACACATATATATATATATATATATATATATATGTGTGTGTGTGTGTGTGTGTGTGTGTGTGTGTGTGTGTGTGTGTATGTATATATATATATAATTTTTTATTTTTAACAACTAAACCACAGAGTTAAGGGATCAGAAAATCATCAATTTGTAGACATTTTTTTAAGATTTTAAATTAGGAAAATAAATACGGATTATGCATAGAGTTGTGAACCTAAACTGGTCTCATGGTTTGGTTATGATTACCATGCCTATATTTTCTTCACAGCACAGCAATTCTTGTATTTAACTGTATAAATATATTTATATACTATTTGTAATACAACTTATCCCTTTTAACAAACAGTCAGATATATAAACTGTACCTTTAAACAACACAAGTATTTATAGCAAATATACAAATATAAATATTTTGCTCGCTATCTGAGCCTTGTCTAGCAAAATCTTTCTTACACCTCTATGATTTAACTCAACAGAAAGGGCTGCGATTGGCTCTTACGCACTGGCGCTCTTCAGATCATAGATATATACACTAGATATCGCATAGGGACCCTGAGCATGCGTCAATAGCACCGCCACATTGGTACAATGCTCCCAGTACAAATGTCTTTCAACCGCACTAGTCAAGACAGTGTTGTTACGTGAAGATGCGGGAAGAAGCGCTGTCTACGGGTGTAGTAATGAGCAAAGAAAGAAAACAAAGCACAAACGCAGAACATTTCATAGGTAACATTAAATTTTTTTCTGTTTTTGTATGTTCTGAACTTTTGTGCTAATCAGGTCACGTTATTGATGATAACAGTCACTTACTGCATTCACCATACGGCAAAGCAGCTCCAACTCGCACTTAACACTCGGCTTATGCTAGTTTTGTTGAATAAAATCAGCAAACAATGCAAAAGAAATATGACAACGAGATGCTGCGCTGCCAGAAACTTGTATTATTGTCGGCTAACAGTAGTGAAAGAGTTGTTCGGGGGATTCATTCACAAACGAATCGCTCCCTCCGTCAGTATGAGAAGTGAAAGCAGGAGAGGAGCTGTGTTTCAGGACATGATTAGATCAAATTTAACAGGGAGGGTGAATAGTACATTTCTGTACACACAAACACAAGCTTTTTGTCAGGAATGCCCATGCGGTCACTGATCCATCAATGTAGAAAAGTGATGTAAAATTATAATTTTCGTAATTAGAAAAAAAAAATTACATACTAACATCCAGGAAAACTCCCGGTCATAGATATATGTGTATATGTGTATATCTCTGGCTTTGGATGGCCACAGTCCACCACTGTACCTTGGTCCCGCATTCATTTCAAAGGAGCGCTACCCTGTAGCAAGATGGCGGCGCTATTGACGCATTCCGTCCAATAGACAACAATAGGCCAGGCGACATCTAATGTATATATCTATGTTCACAGATGAGTGACACTGATAAACGGCAGCTGATCACAGCTGATCCATGATAAACACGGTGAATAAAACTCTGCAGACACACACTTGTGTCTGTATCCAGAAGTATTGCTGTAATAGCCGAGAGGAAAGAAGAGAAGTCATGCCAGCAGGTCAAATGGGCCACAGTGATAGAGAGAGAAAAATGGAGTTTCATTCTTTCAATCGCAATGAAATAGGGGCTTCTGCTGTGTCAATGCATGACTGTCCAGCAAACACACAAGCAGCGAAACTGTGCAAAGTTTTTGCGTTTTTAAGTAGTTGAAGTGTTGTAAATACTCACGCTCGCCTCCCTCACCATAGTAAGCTACGGCGACATATCACATATGAGATATATGACTTCAGTACATAATAAGGTGTTATGATTATTACTGAACCGATACCGAATTGTCTGCGTCTGCATTGCGGTGCATCAAAGAAACAATTCATTTTGACTCCGCTAGTTATGGATGTGACCAGGATACAACATACTTTGTAAGAATTATGCTAATTAAACTATACAACCAAAAAGAAACAATGCTAAAAGAATAACAGTTGGCTCACTATAGAACAAAAATGATTGATTTAATTTTATTTGACTATAATGTGAAACATCGCGATGGATGATGGTATTGTCATTGCAGGCGGTGGTGAATTCATTATTTATGAATAATTAATTAATTCATAACAAATTAATTATTTGTAGTCTACCGTTTCAACTACTTAACCCGCATGGTATTTGTTTTACCATAACCAAATCATAAACAAATAAAGATAAGTTACATACTTTGGCATGAATAGGCAGAGTGATCTGCATCGTTATAATGACGTCGATAAACTTGGTTATAAAAAAAAGGTGCACAGCTAACTCAGTATCTGAGGTTTTCGCTAAAATTACTAAGTAAAATGCGTGAAAGTAAAAGACTGAAGCAGTTTACTAAAGCTGTGACACTTTACCTGATAGATAAAAAATAAAATAAACTGAAGAGCTGTTAGATAGAGACAAGATTAATTAAATATCATGTTTAACAACTATAGTAAGACACAATCCAGCGGTACTTCCTTAATAAACTGCTCTCTGGGCTGACTGCTTGAGCTCAGACGCTGCAGTGCATGATAGTGTTTGTGTGGTCACGTGATGTGCGTTTTCAGTAGTGTGTAAGGAGGGCTTTTCAGAAATGCTAGATAAAAAGACAGTGTGAACGGGGATCGTTTTTGTTCTAAAATACCTTTTTAAAACTAAGATGTATTAGTGTAAAATGGGCCGTGTGTATTTTTCGCGAGCCAAAAAAAAAAGTTTCGCTATTTTGGTGCAAACTTTTTTTTCATGGCACTGTTGACAAAGTTGTTCAACAGTCAAAAAAATAAGATATTAAGATAAATGGGCAGTGTAAAATGTATTTCACTTATCTATTTCCAATACATAAAAAACAGGGCATGCAATAAGTAATAAATATTAATTATAAGTAATTAGTAGCAAACCCAAGTCAGTTTAACTGTTTAACATATAACAGTATTTTAGTAATTGTGTGACCAGTGAAAAGTCTAGAGCCCTGTCTAAGGATAAGGAGTAATGGGAAAGTGTGTGAAAATTAGGGATGGGGAGTTGACTTCAAAAGAGGCGAATCCTCGACTCTCAATGGACCAAGCAGGAATCGACTCCAGGACAGGTACTCTCAGGGCCCTATCATACACTGCAATAAGGCCCAAGGCATGTTTGACCTGACGTGTTGCTATTTTCAGACCAGTGCAACCTTAATTTTCTCGTTTTCTGCCAAATTGTTTAAATAGCAAATCCATATGCGCCACTTTGTGGACTTTTGTGTTCCAGTCTTGAAAAGAGGTGTGTTAAGGCGCATTGTTGGCGCGTTGGATAAAAAGATAATATATAAAAATAAAAAAGAAATTTCAGTTTATTCACGACAACTTGCTTTTGTATAAAATTATTGTTATTAGTAGTATTATTTATTAGATGACTATTAATATGTTTTATTAAAAACAAGCTTAGATTTGTTCACCTGTCAGGTTTTGGACCATATGGGGCATGGGACGCGTGTCTTTGGATATAACTTTTAACCACATTTCATTATCATTGCATTCGTCTGCAGGAAATTAGAACTGAATTTAGAAATAGTAAAGAAACAAATATTTGCGCTTAAAAAATTTAATTAATTATGTAGGCTAATGAATGTCTTCAGTGGAGTAGACAAAACTGAGAGTGTACAGAGAGTCTTCAGAGAGTGTACAAAACTGTTTCCTTATCCACAAAGGAGAAAAAAAGAAAGTAGAGGCCGATTGGAGGAGGCTCTTACTTATCCTTGTGCTGCAGATGGTCTGTTTAACTGTTTTCTCACAAGAGATGCGTATCGTTTTTCCACTTACAAAGTCCACCATGTAAATAGCAAATGCGCCATGGTGCAGCGCAACTGACACTTAAAGGGAACGGAAACTCTGATTGTTTTTTTTTTCTCAAAACACACCCAAAACTCATTGAGAGAATAAGCTCAACCCTGTTAGACCACGCGACATGGCGAAGAGCTTATTTATCTGTCCTTAAAATAGCAAAAGTGGATTTGGACACCCCCTTAATGCTTATGAGCTATGCGCTTTAGACTTTGTGCCTAATTTTTAAGGTAGGGATGCCTGATACAACATTTTGACTTCCGATACAATACCGATATTGTAGTCTTCAGTACGAACCGATAACGATACACATACGATATCAGCACAAATCATGAATACTTTACTTTTACCTGTTTCATTAAGTGAAATGTATGAACGGCAAGATCAAACTTTGAACAAAAGTCAGCAACAGTAAGTATGGAAATAAACAACCAAATTATTCACTATTGGTTGCATAAATGTGAACCTTTTACATAAGAATATATAAAAAAGAATTAAAGAATAAATATTGAGACACAAAAAAAAATATCTTAATTAAATAAACAAAATATGTTGTTTAAAGTGCAAAAACTAATTAAATATCACTTTAGTTATTTATTTTTACCATTAGCAAGTGGTAGAAACAGTTTAGAGCAGGAACATAAGAAAAAAAAATTGTGTTAACTGACCAACTGCTAAAGGTTGAGTGTCCAAAGTTTCAATTTCACACACAGCTTTTTGATGAATTTTTGATCCGGTTTTGAGTTGAAAAAGAAAAAACTTGGCTGGTAAATTTCAACAGTCATTTGCAAGTTTGGCAAAAAGTTTTAGGCGCTGTATGTAGACATTTACTTTATACTTCTATTAAGTTTAAATAAAGTTATTTAAAAAAAAAATACTAAAACCATAAATCTTTTCAGACAAGTAATCAGTTTTCATTTGCTAGGGTCAATACAATTGACCAAAAGGAATATGCAAACAACCCTAATGAAAGAATGTATAAATAAATGATGCAAACCACAAGTCATGAGCTCATGGCTATTACTGGCTCTGTTTAATCAAACTTTGCTCCCACAAAGTGTTCTGGTCATGTGTGGCTGGCCTCAAAAGTCCGTAAGAGTGTTTGGACAAAGAGCAAAGCGAAACATTACTGGATTATCTAACTGAAAATATTTGTACCAAGCAGCGATGGTCCCCATTCATCCAACAATAACTCAAGAAAAATAACACGGAGCATTTGATCTGAGTGAGAGATTTCGTGTAAGCAGGTCTAAGCCTATTATTCAGTTAAAGATTTGTTTATTTGAAGATAAACAAGAGCGCTCAAAGAGGCAAGACTTGAGGCAAGACTTGGCGGGTCAGTGACCAGTCAAACCTGGCTTTGTGGAAACATGGAAAATGGACTGTGGACTGTGAAGATGGTTCGGTTATTTTCTTGACACAAAACTGTCAAGACAGCAGTTGGATTTTTCCTTTCAAACCCTATTATGTTAACCATGGATGAAAACAATCAAGTCATGTTTTAGTTAGAAATTTGTTTAAAGTCCAGTGAAATCAAATGAAAGTTGGCGTTAGTATAAAATAGTGTGCTCCAAAACAGAGGCTTAATTCTCATTCTCTAATTAATTCGCATTCTGTAATTTCTAAAGAAGATTTAAACATTCAAATTATTTAAAGACACATCACACTTCAATTTCTCATCAAAACTACTGATTATTCAAATGCTCTCTAGCATTTAATACATCCCACCCCCTTCAAGACACCACTGCTGATGCAGATTTTTTATTTTTTATTTATTCATGTTAAAGAGCGTTCAAGCCAAATGTTCAACTAAATGCTTGCAAATATAAAACAAATAAACAAATAAATAAAAGGCAGCAAATCTGAACTCAGTCATTTGAAATGTGGGGGAAATGTGGGGAAAATACATTGCACACACACATACACAGTCAGTTAACAGGGAATTAGGAGATACAAAATTAAAAGTCACACACATACACCTATTTAAAATACACAAGAACTGTACATTTTTGACTCTTTTAAAGCATAAACAATACCACAATATGTTTGGAAATATTTAAGAAACATGCTAAGTGAATTTTTTTGTTTATCTGAAAAACAACGCTGAAGTCAGTTATTTTGCTTTAAGAAATTGTTTTCCATGCCGGAACGCTGTCTTTGTTTTGGTTCTGGTCAATTATACCTCGGGTTGCTTTGTTGGCATATTTCATTCATCCATTGAGAAAAGCTCTCAAAGTATGCGTCCGTGACCAAAATGCAACCTCCAGTGGACAGTAGCATTGAGACTCCAAAATCAGTTCCACATGAGGTTATTAATTAGTAAATAATATAAACATTACAATCGTAAACATTAGGTGAGCAGGTTACATTGTAACCCAGTGTCCTAACAACACGCTAAGTGATAAGCAATTTTGCTGTTTGCACCAAATTAAACATGACAGAAATTTAAACACAGCCATACAGAAGTACAAAATATGGACTCACTCACTCACGAGATGGTAAGGTTTATAATCTAATTAATACATAGTAAACCTCTTTAACACTAATAAATGCACAGGCTGAATCACTGATGTGTTGGTTTTTAGTCATAGTTTTAAAGTTTAATTTCAAATAGTTTATTTTATTTTCAAGATCTGGGGTGAACTATCCGCTGCTGCTTTTTAGTATATGGCAATAAATGTCATGTAAAATGCCATTCAAACTCACATTATTAGCATTTAACATTCAATAAAGGACACAAGGTGTACCTGAGGTGATCATTGTCAGTTTTTTTATTGTTGGTCACCTGCAAGAAACAGAAGCCATTTCTAAATTATATATGTTAGATGTTGATTAAGAAGAAAACTCCTTTTAATATGGAGAATATTCCTTTAATCACGTGCCATTGCTTTTATTTAGAACACAATTTAAATCGGCCTTTAGGTTCGATCGTCAAGCTCACTTCTGTTGGTACTCAATCTGGCAACCTACGCTTGCATTCCTGGATCAAAACAAATGCAATACCTTGATCAACCACTGGGTGTCAAACTTACATACTGCACCTTTAAAGCTGAGAAACGGTGAGTCAGACCAAAGACTATACACAAGACATGTCACTCATATGGTTTTAAATGGGGAAAAGTGTAACAGTCAATGTGGCAAATGAAGCCCTGTCTTCTAGTACAGACGTCAATCACCGATCGCTATAGACTGAAGATGCTCCAGGGGAGGGTCTGGAATCAGTCGTGTGTTTATACAACATTTTCGACAGTTGTTATGAACCCTCTGGGGTCAGTAAACACAGGAAGTGAATACTTGCTTCACAGAGATGAGAAATATATCTACATAAAGTTTGGCATCTCTTCTTTTAAATGAAGCAGCTACACTTGAAAACAAATGTTCTCTGATTTGTAATTTGTATGAAATGAGCATGAAGTACAGTCTGCATATAAAATGACATCAAGTAGACAAATGCTTAAAGAACTTGAACAAAGAAGTCGCTGTCATTTTGGGAAGCAATTTGCCATCAAGATCAGGCTTGGAAATACTTCAGAAGACCAGCGTGATCGGACAAGGCATAATTCAGGGGATGATGATGTGTAACACCTAAAAAAAAAACATGCATAGAGGTAGTTGGTGTCTTGATCTTCTTCCCCTCGAGTGCACAAGCGCATTCTAACTAACCTAAAAAAATGCAGGCTTTGTGTAATTACAACTATTAACAGGGCTAAAAATTGCGACTGCTTTGGTTACATATGCACCAGAAATTTTATCTATGTGATCTCAAAATATATTTGGGAGCATTTGCGCGAGTGCAGAAATTGTCGTCATGCAACCAGTTTTCACTGCAAAATGTTTACCGCATGCACGTATTTAGGAGAAATTCACCCAGAATACATCTTTGCATCAAAATATGCCAAATGCAGCGCTCAGGAAAAATGTAAAATCCCTCAATGCTTGCCTCGCATTTAAGCCCTTCTGATTGGCCCACTTTTCTAGAATAGTACGCAAATGGATTGGTTAATATCAGCTGTCAATCACTCCGTTCAGATGACGAAAACTTAAAGATCTAAATATAAGAGTATGAAAATAGCACTGACAGATTTTGCTTTAGAAACCACCTGAAGTTACAAATAGTTGCAGATCTGATTAGTGATCATGTGGTGAATGTTAATCCATCATTTACACTTTTTGAAGAGTGGATAAAAGACTTCTAGTGGGTTAAAGTCTGCTATGAAAATGACTAAAGCCATTCACCATAAAGCCGTTGGGATGGAGTTTGCAGCATTTGCCACACCTACAGATTTTAAGCACGAGATGTTCTACAGTTATTTAATCCTTCATTTAATCGTCTCGATGCTGTCAGTCGTGCGACTGGCACCGTGTTAACTATAACAAACAGCATGCATACACGAGATGAAACTATTGCAGATCATGAAAAGACCATTATTGCTATTAAGTTGACTTATGCAAATAATAAGTTATATATCAATATCATCTGTGCAATATCAGACACCACCCGTGAGAACGCCACAGTTATTATTGTTAATTCAGTTCATCTCATTCACATCCAGCAGTGTGTGTAAGGCTGGTGATTGCATGCAGATTTTTTTTTGTTTGTTAGTTTTAATTAGAGTTGATTTCAAATGCAATAAATCTGTTAATATAAAACTTGTAGTAACAGTGCTCATAATTGTTGGTGGGTGTGACAGATTTTTTTTTAAGTTAGGAGAGCTACCAAGATAAAAGGTTTATTTCAAGCCCTGATTAGAAACAAGATTGAAGATACTTAAGGTGTTAAATTGTTGTTAAATTTTCTTGGTGATTCCAAAAATTAAGTTTTGAATAATTTGATGTTTCACCAAACAATCAACAAAATAGTCGAGCATACTGCCAGAGAGGCATTTTAAAAATGGCCGCAGAGTGATATTACTTACCTTAAACTATTTAACTAATTTAAATTTATAGGACCACTAGAACAATGATCTATATAGTATATACTTGGAAGTACTACAACTGCCATTTGTCATTTCGCATGAGACGTTAAACCGAGGTCCCGACTCTGTGGTCATTAAAAATTCCAGGATGTCCTTCAAAAAGAGTAGGGGGCTTTAACCCCGGCATCCTGGCCAATTCTGTCCACTGGACTCGGTCCATCATGGTTTCCTAACCCTCCCCATATCATAATTGGCTTCATGATTCTGTCTCCTTTCCACCAATGCCCTGATGTGTGGTGTGCGGTCTGGCGCAAAATGGCTGCCGTCGCGTCATCCAGGTGGTTGCTGCGCACTGGTAGTGGATGAGGAGATTCCCCCCTAAGTGTAAAGCTCTTTGAGTGCCCAGAAAAGCGCTAAATAAATGTAAGGAATTATTATTATAAATTATTATTATCACAGAAGTTATATGTTAGTATGGAAGTATGCAATTTAGTATGGAAGTATGTAATTCAGGGTGGTTTCACACCTGTGAATCGATTAATTTGTTCAGAAACAGTGACGGCAAAGTTTCTAAACGGACCAAAAGACCTAAAACAAGTCACGTGCGAGTTAACTCTCCCCACACTGGTCAGAGTTTCAAGGTTTATTTTGCCGACTCCCGCTCAGCTCTCATGCGTCTATATTTTAATTTATGACAATGAGCAATAAAAACATCATAAGCGAAAAGCTTCTCTTTAATTTTGCATGGTGACACCTACAGATATCGTCACCAAGTATAAATCAGAGGTAAGACTTTCTCATACATAGCAGTTGGCTAATGCATTCTAGGCGTCACATTTTAGAGAGAAATAACAGATAAACTAAGACTGCAGTCTTATATAATGGATAAACAGCTCTCGTTGAAAATGAACATGCTTTTACTGTTGTATTTTACATAAAATGCACATTTACGAGAAGGAATGTCATCCCGGCCTACTCATAATTCTCTCTTCATATCACCGTATATATGCCTATGACATATACATTATACACTGTGATTGAGCCAGGCTTGGATCATATCCCTTTCTCACTACAATTGATCCGCTCCCGAGTTTGTTTCAATTGAGCAGAGACCACCTCATTCAGGTGATCTCGGACCGATTGATTTGGCGCAGATCCGAGCGCATTTAAACGAACCATGTTAACTAGGCAAATGAGACAGGTTCCAAAACAAAAGTCTAGATGTGAAAGCACCCTTAGTATGGAAGTATGTGATTTAGTATGGAAGTTAGTATAGAAGTATGTGATTTCGCAGAGTGAGTATTACTTTTATAGACGGTGACAGTCATAAGTCTGATGTGCTTGAGCTCAACAACTCTGATTGGCAGAGTTTTGATATTAACTAAATGTGATTGGCTGTTTCGAAAAGAGGGAGTGGGTAATCTATGCTCCGCCGATCTTCCTGTTTCAGTTGAGATTACATCAAACATCAAATAAAATTGCGCATTTCACAGGACCTTTAAAATCACACAATAAAATGGGTTCTGAAATGTGTATTTATACAGGTAGTGCCTTAAAATAAACCCCAAAGACTAGTCATACTTTTGTCAAATTCTTTTACAGGTAACAGAAGAAGAAAAACAGGGAAGTTGATTAACAGCAGGCTCTGCTAGGCATGAACTTTCATGGAATCATGTATTATGATGATTTGACATGATAATGAGTGGTGAGCAAGCTCTGAGATGAGTAGTATGCATTGTAATGTTCAATTGTGAGTCGAAAAAGGCCATTAAAATGAATAGTCATGTCTTTAAAGCCCAGATATTATGTTATAGTGACATGTACAATTGCAGCTCCCAGCAGGCTGTAAAAAACCACATTAATCTTAAGTAAGAATATGAAACCATCACTATATCTCCTTTCACAAGACAGCCTAGCAGATGCCTTCAAAACGTGATACTGACAAGTAGCTTGCCAGCCCAAGTCATGACATAGATATCCCTCAGTGTTCCAGAGATTATATGACTAATCAAAGATAGCACAGGTTAGTAAATAAAAACTGGATGGATGAATGGAATAAAGACGGAATGGAAAGGTCATGATGTTTTCTGACGTAAACTGCGCAGACAGACCTGTTGGTGCATTTTTGATGCGTATCAAGTCTAAATTATTCATGAAAATTACCTTCAAACCTATACTGCAGCATGGAATAATAATTGATCATATGTGTTTTAGGAACATAATATCACTGATCTTATTGTGAACATATTTTTTTCTGCATTAATTTTTAACTAATTTATACTCTACATTCTACTTCCAAGCAACATCTCGAAAACCTTTGTAAGTAGATGACTTTGTTGTTAAGGCAATATATGCTTATTAAATAAGCAATTTACATATGAAAATGAAAAGAGAAAATGAAGACGAACGTAGAACAACATTGTTTATTCCTACTCTTTGAATAGTTGCAAAACTGTCAAACACAATTCAGTAAGTTTGTTTTAGAATCAAAACTGCAAAGGAAACTTTGTGTAAAAAATAAAATAAAAAAATAAAAACCCAACCTATGTTTAGATGCCATCTGGCCAGTACAGAGCACACCTCAACGACTTGAGGTGAATTAAATATTACTGTGTCTTAATTTTAATCAGTGTGTGTTAATACCTGTTTTTTTTTACACATACACATTTGATTTTTTAACCTAGACCTAACTTTTACATTTATGCAGCTCACATATGAATACAGTGTTCTCAGTCATTCATTTATTTATAATAAACAAGCAAACAAATAAACAAAAAAAAAACAAATGAACAACAACAAACAAACAAACAAACAAACAAATAAATAAATAAATAAATAAATAAATAAATAATTATTAATTAATTTAATTAATTTATTAATTGTATGTTAAGGTGTTTTTTTGTTTGATTTGTTTTTAAATCTGCAATAAACTGGAAAAGCTAAGTATATTTGTCTGTTTTTTGCTGACTGAAAAAAAAAGATCAGATCTGTGGTTTGGAAAATAACATATGATACAAATCATGAGGTTTGCGATCCATTTAAGAACTACTATGAAAACAATCCAGTCTAATGCGTTTTAACAACATCTGATCACCTTCAAGTAGGTCTGTCACAATAAACAATATATCGACTTATCACACAAATCATGGGCATGACCTCAATCAATTTTGTTGATGCAATACATATAGTCCATACATAAAAGCAATTCTAGCTACATTTTAGATGATTGTGCAACATCTCTATCTCTATTGGAGGTGTCAGCATCAGTATGGTTAAAAAACACTATAGTATTTACAATAGATTACTATAGTATATAGCCATCATGTGGGGGTCTGAAAAATGTGAAATAGATCTGTTAGCAGATATTGCACCCTCTGTCACTTTTTACCTTGCACTTTTTTTGTTAACATTTATTATTTTTTTTATTTAGAATTTGCGTGTTAACATTTTGAGTCCAATGCCTAACTATTATATTGTTAAAAGAACTATAACTTAATGAAATATTCTTTAAATATTATGTGTTCTTAAAATATGATGTGTTCTTTGGAGAGTGTAGTTGCATTGTTATGATATTATATTGTCATTCTGCATGGCATTATATAATGAGTGGCATAAAATTGTCTTAAAATGAGAATAATTTCATGTATTGCAGTATGTTTTGTTGCAATATATCGTACAACAAAAATACATATCGTGACAGGCCTACCCTTAAGTTGAAAACATTATACCACTTGTTTACATCTGATTTTAGCACTATCCACTTTTATTAGGCTGAGAAAATCAATGTTTATGCCATATGGAAGTATGACAAAATACCTAATTAAAGATTGCTTTTTCTGTTTTATAGTATTTTCCTTAAATCAATCTGGTAAAGAAAGTAGACCTAGATATTGCAAAAAATAATTATTACAATATCATGTTTCATATTATTCATCAATAGTTATTGAATACTTTTAACAATATAATTAGGAATATTAGATTTTTTTTTGTTATTTACCCACTTTATTTTAATTTACCAACATTACTAAAAAAATTTTAATAGTCAAAAGCAAAAATATTTAAAGTGTAAAACCTCAAGCGTAAAACCCGTCAAAGCAAACTTTAAGGTGCAAATAAGAATAATACAGTAAACCTCAAACTCTTTCAACAACACAAATCACGATAATCAAATCTGAGCTTAAAAGTAAAGGAACCAACCATTATCATTCAAATACATATTGAACATTACAAATTGTAAAATTGTAAGTTGTACTTTACCCCTTTGCTAAAAAAAATCTTTAAGATGGGGAGCTAGTGGCTGGGATGCACAAGAAAAGAAACCAAAAGCAACTCTGGCGACATCCTTACATGCTTTTTTTATTCACAATCCCCTGACTGCTGCTATACATGTATTTTTTCATGGGTTATTCTGGCCTGAAGTGACAAGCGAGTGTGCGTGGATTCCTTGACCATTTACAATGGACTTTGAGCTACCACACCCCTAACATCTCTCATAACTAGGTGACCATCAGCTATTTTTTTAAATCATTGTTGCAGCTCTGATGCAAGTTTATGGAGAAAAGTAAAAACCACTGCAGTGTTTGGATGCGCTGTGTTTGTCTCAGGTAATTAGTCTGCTGTTATTACTGAATTGTGTATATTCCACACAAAGTGTGAAGCTGATTGGTTAGTTTTACTTACATGAATCGCGGTGCGCTCAGGACATTCAGAAAAGTTACAATGTTTTTTACCTGGGTGCGGTAGGAAAATGTGCGCGGTTCACATGTGCAAGTCACGCCTCCATTGGAAATTACAAACTTCCACCCTAAGCTTATTGGCACTGCTTCCAAGGCACGTGATCAGCAGTCAATTTTATTAAAAATATAGCTTCATACTAAAACTTCATACCCAATCTTTTTTTCAAAGATACTGACAATGGTGTTTGGTCAATAAATACAGATAACAAATTTATCGCCCAGCCCTAAAAGAAAGCATTTTTTTCTTACATAGTGAAGGTTACTGGTCACTCTTGAATAGTTCATCAAAATTTTAGTGATTCTTTTATTGATCTTAAATCTGAACCTACAGTAAATATCTTACTAAAAAATAAAAAAATACACAAGAACAAATGTCATCCATTCATTATGCAGCAAACACTTATAATCTAATATTTTTTTTCCAGATCCACTTTTCTATTTTGTACTTTTTTTTCCCCTCAAAGGGATCAGTGATGTATCAGAGGACAGACATTAAAATGTATTTTATGTTACCATTAAAGATTAAAGAACAGTTAGAGGACTCTTTAATTTTCAAAACTCTTTCATTTATATTCTCAAACTGTAGCACACTTTTCCCATACTGCACAAATCTGGAAGTAGTGTAGTATAGAGAGGTGGTGGATGTTTACAAGTTCTCGCCTGAACTTACTAGAGAATCACCCCGCGCATATTAGCACAGACAATATTGATCTTTCCTGTGATGTGCAGTTCAAGAGAAGCTGGATGAAAAAAAGGCAGACGCCATTTTGAAACGGTTCCCCCACTGGGCTACAGAGCGCGCTCACTCTCAACACCAAAGAGAAGGAGGCCTGTCATGTTTGGCATGATGAGCTCAAAGTCTGGTCATGGCCTGGAGCGCCAGCAAGGCGTCTGGCCCAAAAGCGGCCTGGAAACAAACAGTCTCTCAAGCGCCTGACAGACACACAGAGATCTCAGACCAGCCCCACACACCAGACAGGTGTCAGCCCGTCCTGACATGAATGACATCCAGGATTGCCCCAAAAACAGCGCTGCGAACTGATGAAAGTCGTCAGAAGCTGCTTCTCTCTTTTTTTCTGATCAGAGAAAATGTCTACGTCTAGTCCGTAGCTTTATTTTCTTTCTCTCATTTTTTTTTTTTTGTTCTGCCTGTAATAACGCATGCAACCTTTTAGAAGCAGTTCCAAGGAAGCTTGATTTGAGTGACTCGAAGCCAACAACAGCTGAGAAAATTAGAAAAACATGAAGAGTTTTGTAGGGACATGTTACTGTTTCAATGTCTACTGAGTGGAGGAGAGCTGTCTGGGAATCTGATAAGTTATGACAGGACACGGTAAACCTATCTGATTTAACGGCTGCGTCTTGCTTTACAGCTGAGAAAAGGGCCAGATCCCTTGTGCTTTTGGAAGAGGTGTGATGAAAGTAGGAGCTGCCCACTTATCACATTACCTTAAACAAGACTGTCGACTGTTGCTTCCAGCTGGCAGGCAAACACGATGAGGCAGCGGCTATTGTGCCACTGGCAGGCTACTGTTCCCATTGCCAATATCAGGTGATTCGGAGATATTATTTTATCCCGGGTCAGAGCGCAGGGTTACAAGCGTGACTTTAATACATTAGGAGTGAAAGAAAGTATCAAGAATAGCTTACTGTTGTCAGTTTGTGAATTTATTATATTATGATACAAGCTATTTCATCTCTCATTTTAGAATAATATAGCAAATTTTCTGTAAATTTAAATAATTAATAGTATATATACAGACCATGTGTAAATATAAATGTACTATATAAAGTATATACACTCACCAGTCGCTTTAATATTATGTCCAACTGCTATTTATTGCAAGTTTCTTATCAACCAATAACATGGCAGCAACTCAATGCATTTAGGCATGTAGACATGGTCAATATGATCTGCTGCAGTTCAAACAGAGCATCAGAGAGGGAAAGAAAGCTGATTTAAGTGACTTTGAACGTGGCATGGTTGTTGGTGCCAGACAGGTATTTCAGAAACTCTACTGGGATTTTCATGCACAACCTTCTCTAGGGTTTACAGATAATGATCTGAAAAATATCCAGTGAGCAGTAGTTATGTGGGCGCAAATCCCTTGTTGATCTCAGAAGTCAAGAGGAGAAATGGTTCAAGACTGGTTCAAGCTGATAGAAAGGCAACAGTACCTCAAGCAACCACTTGTTGCAATCAAGGTATATGCAGAAGCGCATCTCTGAATGCACAAAACGTCCAACCTTGAGGCGGACGGGCTACAGCAGCAGAAGACCAAATTGGGTGCCACTCCTGTCAGCTAAGAACAGGAAACAGAGGCTACAATTCACACAGGCTCACCAACATTGGGCAATAGAAAATTGGAAAAATGTTGCCTGATCTGATGAATCTCAATTTCTGCTGCGACATTCGGATGGTAGGGTCCAAATTGTTGTCGACAACATGAAACCATGGATCCATCCTGCTGATTTAGGCTGGTGATGGTGGTGTAATGGTTTAAGGGGTATTTTATTGGCACACTTTGGGCCCATTAGTACCAATTGAGCATTGTGTCAATGCTACCACCTACCTGACTATTATTGCTGACCATGTCCATCCCATTATGAACACAATGTACCCATCTTCTGATGGCTACTTCCAGCAGGATAATGCACCATGTCATCAAGTGTGAATCATCTCAGACTGGTCTCTTGAAAATGACAAGGGGTTCACTGTACTCAAATGGCCTCCACAGTCACCATATCTCAATCCAACAGAGCACATTTGGGATGTGGTGGAACAGGAGATTCACATCTGTAGCAACTGTGTGATGCTATCATGTTAATATGAACCAAAATCTCTGAGGAATATTATATAGTGTCTTGATGAATCTATGCCACGAAAGACTAAGGCAGTTCTAAAGGTAAATAGGGGTCCAACCCGGTACTAGTAAGGTGTACCTAATAAAGTGGCCATCAAATATAATTGAAAAAGTATTTGATTAAAAGTTTAAAAAAAAAAGTTAAAAAAAAATTAAGAAATATACAAAACTTTTTTTAAAAAGTAATGATTACAGGTCCAACATCAAATTATGATAGTAATAGTAATAACAAAAATATTTATAGTAAAAGTTTCACACAATGTTGTTATTAATGTTTCTGTCTGCTTCTCCATAATGGTGTGCAGTAACATGCTCATATAAATTATTTAAAATATACATATATTACCATAAATTATGTATTTTGTAACACCACAAAATAAATAGTACACTGGAAAAAATGATTTACTGGATTTACTAAATGTTTTTTGATGTAACTGGTTGCAAACAATATATATGGGCGGATTTTAAACAAATTAAAATTAGTAATGTTCAACTTAATTTGTATAAAAAATGTTTTGCAATCAGTTACCCTAAAATAATAGTAAATCCAATGAATATGTTTTAGTGCAGAGTATAATTTGAAATGATAGACTTGTTTATTTAGTACATATGATATATAGAGTACATCATCATGTTGCACAGTCCTATCAGAATTGGGTTGGCAGCAATGGAGCACTGCAACACCTGCAGTGAGGGCAGATTGGCTCTCATCCACCCTTCTCTCTGTCAACAGAGCAGCGGCGGTGCAGTAACTCTACTCTCCCTTTGCAGTTTCTCAACGCAACCTGCAGTCCAGAGTGAGCTGATCAAACACAATAACCAGACACATCCTTCTCACGGACCGAGACACGAGACACAACGTGAGCTTCGCGGCTGACACACACGGAAGCTAACCCGGTGAAAAAGGGGCAGAGTTTCGGTCACAACGGAGTTACTACTGCGATTTCACCTCATGACTTCACATCATTTGGAATTTATGGTTTACACAGGGTGAAACCTGATGGCTGCTAGGGGATGTTATCATGCTTGAATAAGTCCAAGTAATGCTTTAATCCTAGCTATTAGCCTTGTCTGTATTATTCAAGGGCCAACATTTATACGGCAAAATTCTGACTTACAGTTCAGCCTGAATTAAAATGTCTGAGGTTTATGGCACCCTGGACCTGTTTCAAGCACTTAAAAATATGTGACAACCTTATTCAGGGCAACAGAGCCATGAATCTGTCAGCTCTGCGGTGAATGCCAGCTTCCCGAAGGTCACATGCTAGGTATTAATAGCCAGACACTAATGTCAGAAGTCAGAACTGTCCTCAACACCTGTGCAATATACTGTTAATTAAAAAACAAGATGGAGCCGTCCAACGCTTAACTGGCTAAAGCTACCTCTCTGGTTACAAACGTCAGCGTGATAATTTATTACTTCACTTACGTGAGGAAATCCAAGAAATGACTAAACCATTCACAATGTCAGTCAAGCTTAAAAATAAGACGGACGATTTGCTGTTTATTAATGCCCAGTGCTCTTTCCCATTTTGAGAAACTTGCTGCCAGTGGCACTTTAGGTGTTTAGGTTTTGTGCGGTTGTTTTTGTGTTGCTATGTGGTTGCTATGGGGTTCTGGGTAGTTGCCCAGGTGCTGCTATGTGGTTGCTAAGGTTTTGAATGTGGTTACTAAAGACTGTAAGAAAATGGAGTACAATAATAATCATTACACTTTGCAGACTAATTAGGTTTCATCCATTTGTCAGGAGCAGGGCGGGGCAGTATGATATATTTTCTTTGTAAAGCAAAATGTAAGTAAGTGTGAGTGAGCCTGAGAAAGAAGCTGTGTGAGACTTATGCCTAGTTCACACTAGAGGATTTTAAGCCTGATTTGAGCCCGATTTGGAAGTTAACGAGCTCGCCGACAGATCGGGCTGTGATCGGGAAGAAATCTGCGGGTGCTCGGCGCTTGCCGCTCTTTATGTGTGAACTACTGAACAACGCATCAACGAGGCTCGCTGACGCGTCGCCGACACCTCGCAGACGGAAATCCAAAATTCAGCATGCTAAATATTCCAGAGCAGTCGGCCGACTCAACCCCACATGTGGTCGGATGTAGTGACGAGCTACAGCCAATGAGAGAGCATATCAGCATGAGCTGAACGCCTGTGTGTTCAGGAGCTCAGCAGAAACATCTGTGATTGGTCAGAATGGGCATCGGTGCACTCACTTCATTCTGCGTTAGCACAGACATGAGAGTAGGCTATATTAACAGTGGAACTAGAATTGTGCAACTTTAGAATTACCATACTGCTCATTCTGACCGTTCTCATATAAAACGCCATATTGTCACAACATATTTGCATTCAAAGCTATTATTGAGATATTAAAATTAAGCTTTGAATGTCTGGCATCATATTTAATGACACCATTACCCTAAAAATATAATATTTTTTGGTAATACAGCCTATAAATATGTAGTTAAGATACTAAAACACCTAAAGGTCTTGGCTTTCATTTTCACTTTCAAACAGGAGCTATTCGGCACAGAATATGCTGTTTCGAAAGATATCTGAAGTAAATTGATGTTTTTGCCATCAGAAAGTTTTGTTTATGTTAGCAGGAAGTTGCTAGGCAAGAAAATGCACACATATTTAAAGTCACAGCGAAAAGAATCAGACATGCATGCAGTCATTTTGACCAATATGGTAATTTAAGGCAGAAATGTTCAGTTCTTTACTGTTTTGTAATAAAAAAATAACAATGTCAGAAAGAAATACACTGATAGTTAGAAAACGGCAGGGTGTTATAAATATGTTAGTTTTATTTCAAAGAGTTATAAAATTACAAAAATTAAAAACTCTGTGTATCTATCCACTCGAACCTTGCAGATGAGTGATTAATCCGCTGATAAATCAGCTGATTTGACGATGTTTTTAAATGCTTTCTCTAAAGCTTGAAACGCTGTCAGTGATGTCATCAGCACACAAGCAGCCAATAGTGTTCAGCTTTTTCTGACAACTCCTCCCTCAAATTTTCATTGGCTGTGGTTTGGTAGCTTGAATGAGCTGATGGGGAATGAGTTGTTGTCAGATCATGTAGTGTGTGACCCCCCTCTTGTGAATCGTTCACGGACTGTCGCGTAGTGTGAACATCACAGAGATTAAAAAACACAAAGTCAAGTCATGTAGTGTGAACAGCACAGCGATCTGCTGATGTTTAAAATCCTGTAGTGTGAACTAGGCTTAAGGCAGTAGACACCAAACTTGTTCCTGGAGGGCTGTTGTCCTACAGATTTTAGCTCCAACCCTAATCAAAAACACCTAAACAAGCTAATCAAGGCCTTACTAGGTATACTTGAAACATCCAAGCAGGTGTGCTGAAGCAAGTTGGAGCTAAACACTGCAGGGACACCGGCCCTTTATGACCGATATTGGTGACCCCTGGACTAAGGGAAGCACTGACTGGAGTGATCGTAGTAAAATAATGTTAGCAATTTGAGATGAATTTTTACTTGTTATTTAGATAAACTGTTTTGGATTATCGACTTGCCGATATTTGAAATTGAGAATGTGAGTACAGAATAACTCTGTGTACAATGCCCCTCATGACCAGTTCCACTGAGTGGTACAGTACGGATCGGTATGCTTTTATGCCCATTTTCACTGTCAAAAGGTACCGAAAAGCAAACCATACCATACCATACTGTACCATTTCTTGGGTACCCTTTTTAAAGGGTACCTAGCGCAACGAAAATGTACCAAAAGGCAGAGCTAGACACACAGCTGAACGCTATTGGTATACAGAAAAATGCGACTAGCACGTGTAAAAGCCAGGAGAATAAAAAATAAGGATGCGCCATATTTGGCAGTGGAGACACAAGCCTGACAAAGGTGACCCATACCAAACCGTACTGTACCACTCAGTGGAAACGAATCATTAGTGAGTTAAACTTGTCACTCTCTATAGCCTTTGACAGGTAATGCCCGCTAAGTAACCCGACTGGATCCACATGGTGGTGCTGTAAACCTTAGACTAAGAAAATATAAGCAAAATACACAAATAACATGAGGTTATGCTATATAAGTATAGTCCTGTTTAAAATATTGATCACAATATATGAACAAAATGTATTGACTTATTCACTGTGACAGCAATTATACAGGGCCTACTGCGATATCTGCTCTATCTTGTTTCTTTACAATAGCTGCGTCCCAAATCGCATAGTGATGCACTATTCTACGCCATTTTGTAGTATAAATAGTGTAAGTAGTGTGTTCACACTAAAAACTCTAAAAATAATAAGTGCACTTTAATTACCCGCATGATGCACTCATTCAGCCGCTAAAATAAAGTGTGTAATGATGGACACTTTACGGACTCAACGACTGCAGGTTTGCTTACGTAGCGGAAGGGGCGGAGCTATCGGATGCACATGTTGGATAACTTTATTTATTTTGGATGGTGAAAGCAAAATTCTCCTACGAGAGTGATTATAGCGCCTCCCGATAGTGAATGCGGCTATACCCACAGCAGGTATTATTTGATAATTTGGTCGTTTATTTCACTGATTTGGCAACCGTCAAGCATCATCAGGGAAACGGTTTGAATTTCCGCTTAGTAAAAAACATTAGTGTGTCATTTGGGACGCCACTACATACATGTACTATCCTGTTGAGTTTGTAAGTGCATAAGTACATAGTGCATGAGTGCATAGTGTATAGTGTACCATTTGAGACGCAGCTAATGTTTTAAAAGTTGTCTCCCACTGGCTCTTAGTGCCTGTTGCATAATACATTTATGTTAAAATGTTTTTTTTTTTTTTTAAGTTGGTTCGGTTCACAAAGCACCAAATGCGGTGATAAACACAAGTTTTATTTTACTTTATTGTGAGAAGAATACTATTTTCAAACATAAAAGATATCGGCATCAGCCCAGCACAAAGAAGTTTGAAAATATCTGCAAAATATGCATTTATTTAACAAGGTAAACAAAAACACAAAAAGAAATGAAATAGGAAAGTCCTTGAAACTTTTTTTCTATCATTTAAGTGCATTTTTTATACCACTTTTTGTATATTTTCTGTTATAACTGCCTATTTACATAAATATATGCTGAAATATAATGCTACATTATTCATATCCTTAAACTTAATTTTAGTCATATCGTCCACCCCTAGTCAGGAGGCATTTTTTCTCCTTTTACTTTACAATGCTTTAGTATTCAGCATAATTTATTTATATTTATTATATACATTTGAAGTGGATCAACACCTTTTATTAAAAGTTGTCCTAAAGCTATTGAACAACATTCATTCTTGGACAACTTTTTGACCCACTTCAAATGTTGACTACATTAAATGTTGACTACTATGTTAAATCTTTTTTTTTCTTTTTCTTTTTTTTTTTGCCAAAAATTATTTCAAAACAATTAAGAAGACAGTTTACTTGCTTTACAACTTTAAAACTTTAAAAATCACATTTAGCTTTAACACAAGACAAGATTTACATCAGTCATGTACTTGGCACTAATGGTGTAGGATGAGTTACGCAGATTACTTCAATAGTCAGGATTTAGATGTTGAAAGAGGTCTTTCTCTTCCCTCAATCTCTTTCTCAGTAAGGAATGAATGTAGTGTGAGTATCACTTGACCCTGCTGACCTACCAGTGACCCCAGAGGCACACAGGGTTTGCAGGAGGCCTGTGCTCTGATGCCTCAAAGACTCTCTCCTTTCACAGTGTGAATGAGGGGAATGGGCCTCCCTCTCACAGGCCATTCAACAGTGTGGAGAGCTGCTGAATTAAGAATGCACAGTGAAAAATGAACACAATTAACCCTCTCAAGCCCAAAAATACACACCTGTGACAGTGTTCACTCTTACAAATAGTGTATTTGTGGTTTGTGTGGTGATTTTACAATGCAATGTTAATTACAGCAGAGAACGTATAACTTAGCAACATGCTAAGTGGACTTGAAAAAGCATAAAATTACAGATTATTATTAATATTATTATTATTTATTTTTCCCCCTGATTTTATGTTTTCATTATAAAACCGGACATATACCTACAATTTTAAATGCTAGTCATTTGGCAGCCACATTTGCAACAGCTCTGGAGAGTGCCTTCAAGACTTATGAATTGGAAATATCTTGAAAAGTGCTCACTGAACTCGCAATTAAATTACAGTATTCAAATCTAAGTAAAGTAAATAAAGTATGTCACTTGCTCTAACTACTGCATATGCGCAATGATTGGCATAACAACGATCTTCTTTACGGATGTTTTAATG